>NW_027370669.1:0-34278 GCF_046119375.1 Phyllobates terribilis
TTTCTGGTATATGAAAAACATGTTTTTCAATGGCAAAAATCAATGAATATTGTAAATGCACAAACAGTAATATCTCCACATTGCAAGGTGCAATTCTGAAATTTTTTGCTTTTTCCTGCTAATCCTAGCATGATAAAGAAGATTCAAAGAGAGTGAGATGCCAGCTCCTTTCATTCAGTCAGTAGCTTCAAACATTTCTGGTATATGAAAAACATGTTTTTCAATGGCAAAAATCAATGAATATTGTAAATGCACAAACAGTAATATCTCCACATTGCAAGGTGCAATTCTGAAATTTTTTGCTTTTTCCTGCTAATCCTAGCATGATAAAGATTCAAAGAGAGTGAGATGCCAGCTCCTTTCATTCAGTCAGTAGCTTCAATCATTTCTGGTATATGAAAAACATGTTTTTCAATGGCAAAAATCAATGAATATTGTAAATGCACAAACAGTAATATCTCCACATTGCACGGTGCAATTCTGAAATTTTTAGCTTTTTCCTGTTAATCCTAGCATGATAAAGAAGATTCAAAGAGAGATGCCAGCTCCTTTCATTCAGTCAGTAGCTTCAAACATTTCTGGTATATGAAAAACATGTTTTTCAATGGCAAAAATCAATGAATATTGTAAATGCACAAACAGTAATATCTCCACATTGCAAGGTGCAATTCTGAAATTTTTTGCTTTTTCCTGCTAATCCTAGCATGATAAAGAAGATTCAAAGAGAGTGAGATGCCAGCTCCTTTCATTCAGTCAGTAGCTTCAAACATTTCTGGTATATGAAAAACATGTTTTTCAATGGCAAAAATCAATGAATATTGTAAATGCACAAACAGTAATATCTCCACATTGCACGGTGCAATTCTGAAATTTTTTGCTTTTTCCTGCTAATCCTAGCATGATAAAGAAGATTCAAAGAGAGTGAGATGCCAGCTCCTTTCATTCAGTCAGTAGCTTCAATCATTTCTGGTATATGAAAAACATGTTTTTCAATGGCAAAAATCAATGAATATTGTAAATGCACAAACAGTAATATCTCCACATTGCACGGTGCAATTCTGAAATTTTTAGCTTTTTCCTGTTAATCCTAGCATGATAAAGAAGATTCAAAGAGAGTGAGATGCCAGCTCCTTTCATTCAGTCAGTAGCTTCAAACATTTCTGGTATATGAAAAACGTTTTTCAATGGCAAAAATCAATGAATATTGTAAATGCACAAACAGTAATATCTCCACATTGCAAGGTGCAATTCTGAAATTTTTTGCTTTTTCCTGCTAATCCTAGCATGATAAAGAAGATTCAAAGAGAGTGAGATGCCAGCTCCTTTCATTCAGTCAGTAGCTTCAAACATTTCTGGTATATGAAAAACATGTTTTTCAATGGCAAAAATCAATGAATATTGTAAATGCACAAACAGTAATATCTCCACATTGCACGGTGCAATTCTGAAATTTTTAGCTTTTTCCTGTTAATCCTAGCATGATAAAGAAGATTCAAAGAGAGTGAGATGCCAGCTCCTTTCATTCAGTCAGTAGCTTCAAACATTTCTGGTATATGAAAAACATGTTTTTCAATGGCAAAAATCAATGAATATTGTAAATGCACAAACAGTAATATCTCCACATTGCAAGGTGCAATTCTGAAATTTTTTGCTTTTTCCTGCTAATCCTAGCATGATAAAGAAGATTCAAAGAGAGTGAGATGCCAGCTCCTTTCATTCAGTCAGTAGCTTCAAACATTTCTGGTATATGAAAAACATGTTTTTCAATGGCAAAAATCAATGAATATTGTAAATGCACAAACAGTAATATCTCCACATTGCACGGTGCAATTCTGAAATTTTTAGCTTTTTCCTGTTAATCCTAGCATGATAAAGAAGATTCAAAGAGAGTGAGATGCCAGCTCCTTTCATTCAGTCAGTAGCTTCAAACATTTCTGGTATATGAAAAACATGTTTTTCAATGGCAAAAATCAATGAATATTGTAAATGCACAAACAGTAATATCTCCACATTGCAAGGTGCAATTCTGAAATTTTTTGCTTTTTCCTGTTAATCCTAGCATGATAAAGAAGATTCAAAGAGAGTGAGATGCCAGCTCCTTTCATTCAGTCAGTAGCTTCAAACATTTCTGGTATATGAAAAACATGTTTTTCAATGGCAAAAATCAATGAATATTGTAAATGCACAAACAGTAATATCTCCACATTGCAAGGTGCAATTCTGAAATTTTTTGCTTTTTCCTGCTAATCCTATCATGATAAAGAAGATTCAAAGAGAGTGAGATGCCAGCTCCTTTCATTCAGTCAGTAGCTTCAAACATTTCTGGTATATGAAAAACATGTTTTTCAATGGCAAAAATCAATGAATATTGTAAATGCACAAACAGTAATATCTCCACATTGCAAGGTGCAATTCTGAAATTTTTTGCTTTTTCCTGCTAATCCTAGCATGATAAAGAAGATTCAAAGAGAGTGAGATGCCAGCTCCTTTCATTCAGTCAGTAGCTTCAATCATTTCTGGTATATGAAAAACATGTTTTTCAATGGCAAAAATCAATGAATATTGTAAATGCACAAACAGTAATATCTCCACATTGCACGGTGCAATTCTGAAATTTTTAGCTTTTTCCTGTTAATCCTAGCATGATAAAGAAGATTCAAAGAGAGATGCCAGCTCCTTTCATTCAGTCAGTAGCTTCAAACATTTCTGGTATATGAAAAACATGTTTTTCAATGGCAAAAATCAATGAATATTGTAAATGCACAAACAGTAATATCTCCACATTGCAAGGTGCAATTCTGAAATTTTTTGCTTTTTCCTGCTAATCCTAGCATGATAAAGAAGATTCAAAGAGAGTGAGATGCCAGCTCCTTTCATTCAGTCAGTAGCTTCAAACATTTCTGGTATATGAAAAACATGTTTTTCAATGGCAAAAATCAATGAATATTGTAAATGCACAAACAGTAATATCTCCACATTGCACGGTGCAATTCTGAAATTTTTTGCTTTTTCCTGCTAATCCTAGCATGATAAAGAAGATTCAAAGAGAGTGAGATGCCAGCTCCTTTCATTCAGTCAGTAGCTTCAATCATTTCTGGTATATGAAAAACATGTTTTTCAATGGCAAAAATCAATGAATATTGTAAATGCACAAACAGTAATATCTCCACATTGCACGGTGCAATTCTGAAATTTTTAGCTTTTTCCTGTTAATCCTAGCATGATAAAGAAGATTCAAAGAGAGTGAGATGCCAGCTCCTTTCATTCAGTCAGTAGCTTCAAACATTTCTGGTATATGAAAAAACGTTTTTCAATGGCAAAAATCAATGAATATTGTAAATGCACAAACAGTAATATCTCCACATTGCAAGGTGCAATTCTGAAATTTTTTGCTTTTTCCTGCTAATCCTAGCATGATAAAGAAGATTCAAAGAGAGTGAGATGCCAGCTCCTTTCATTCAGTCAGTAGCTTCAAACATTTCTGGTATATGAAAAACATGTTTTTCAATGGCAAAAATCAATGAATATTGTAAATGCACAAACAGTAATATCTCCACATTGCACGGTGCAATTCTGAAATTTTTAGCTTTTTCCTGTTAATCCTAGCATGATAAAGAAGATTCAAAGAGAGTGAGATGCCAGCTCCTTTCATTCAGTCAGTAGCTTCAAACATTTCTGGTATATGAAAAACATGTTTTTCAATGGCAAAAATCAATGAATATTGTAAATGCACAAACAGTAATATCTCCACATTGCAAGGTGCAATTCTGAAATTTTTTGCTTTTTCCTGCTAATCCTAGCATGATAAAGAAGATTCAAAGAGAGTGAGATGCCAGCTCCTTTCATTCAGTCAGTAGCTTCAAACATTTCTGGTATATGAAAAACATGTTTTTCAATGGCAAAAATCAATGAATATTGTAAATGCACAAACAGTAATATCTCCACATTGCACGGTGCAATTCTGAAATTTTTAGCTTTTTCCTGTTAATCCTAGCATGATAAAGAAGATTCAAAGAGAGTGAGATGCCAGCTCCTTTCATTCAGTCAGTAGCTTCAAACATTTCTGGTATATGAAAAACATGTTTTTCAATGGCAAAAATCAATGAATATTGTAAATGCACAAACAGTAATATCTCCACATTGCAAGGTGCAATTCTGAAATTTTTTGCTTTTTCCTGTTAATCCTAGCATGATAAAGAAGATTCAAAGAGAGTGAGATGCCAGCTCCTTTCATTCAGTCAGTAGCTTCAAACATTTCTGGTATATGAAAAACATGTTTTTCAATGGCAAAAATCAATGAATATTGTAAATGCACAAACAGTAATATCTCCACATTGCAAGGTGCAATTCTGAAATTTTTTGCTTTTTCCTGCTAATCCTATCATGATAAAGAAGATTCAAAGAGAGTGAGATGCCAGCTCCTTTCATTCAGTCAGTAGCTTCAAACATTTCTGGTATATGAAAAACATGTTTTTCAATGGCAAAAATCAATGAATATTGTAAATGCACAAACAGTAATATCTCCACATTGCACGGTGCAATTCTGAAATTTTTAGCTTTTTCCTGTTAATCCTAGCATGATAAAGAAGATTCAAAGAGAGTGAGATGCCAGCTCCTTTCATTCAGTCAGTAGCTTCAAACATTTCTGGTATATGAAAAACATGTTTTTCAATGGCAAAAATCAATGAATATTGTAAATGCACAAACAGTAATATCTCCACATTGCAAGGTGCAATTCTGAAATTTTTTGCTTTTTCCTGCTAATCCTAGCATGATAAAGAAGATTCAAAGAGAGTGAGATGCCAGCTCCTTTCATTCAGTCAGTAGCTTCAAACATTTCTGGTATATGAAAAACATGTTTTTCAATGGCAAAAATCAATGAATATTGTAAATGCACAAACAGTAATATCTCCACATTGCACGGTGCAATTCTGAAATTTTTAGCTTTTTCCTGTTAATCCTAGCATGATAAAGAAGATTCAAAGAGAGTGAGATGCCAGCTCCTTTCATTCAGTCAGTAGCTTCAAACATTTCTGGTATATGAAAAACATGTTTTTCAATGGCAAAAATCAATGAATATTGTAAATGCACAAACAGTAATATCTCCACATTGCACGGTGCAATTCTGAAATTTTTAGCTTTTTCCTGTTAATCCTAGCATGATAAAGAAGATTCAAAGAGAGTGAGATGCCAGCTCCTTTCAGTCAGTAGCTTCAAACATTTCTGGTATATGAAAAACATGTTTTTCAATGGCAAAAATCAATGAATATTGTAAATGCACAAACAGTAATATCTCCACATTGCAAGGTGCAATTCTGAAATTTTTTGCTTTTTCCTGCTAATCCTATCATGATAAAGAAGATTCAAAGAGAGTGAGATGCCAGCTCCTTTCATTCAGTCAGTAGCTTCAAACATTTCTGGTATATGAAAAACATGTTTTTCAATGGCAAAAATCAATGAATATTGTAAATGCACAAACAGTAATATCTCCACATTGCACGGTGCAATTCTGAAATTTTTAGCTTTTTCCTGTTAATCCTAGCATGATAAAGAAGATTCAAAGAGAGTGAGATGCCAGCTCCTTTCATTCAGTCAGTAGCTTCAAACATTTCTGGTATATGAAAAACATGTTTTTCAATGGCAAAAATCAATGAATATTGTAAATGCACAAACAGTAATATCTCCACATTGCAAGGTGCAATTCTGAAATTTTTTGCTTTTTCCTGCTAATCCTAGCATGATAAAGAAGATTCAAAGAGAGTGAGATGCCAGCTCCTTTCATTCAGTCAGTAGCTTCAAACATTTCTGGTATATGAAAAACATGTTTTTCAATGGCAAAAATCAATGAATATTGTAAATGCACAAACAGTAATATCTCCACATTGCACGGTGCAATTCTGAAATTTTTAGCTTTTTCCTGTTAATCCTAGCATGATAAAGAAGATTCAAAGAGAGTGAGATGCCAGCTCCTTTCATTCAGTCAGTAGCTTCAAACATTTCTGGTATATGAAAAACATGTTTTTCAATGGCAAAAATCAATGAATATTGTAAATGCACAAACAGTAATATCTCCACATTGCACGGTGCAATTCTGAAATTTTTAGCTTTTTCCTGTTAATCCTAGCATGATAAAGAAGATTCAAAGAGAGTGAGATGCCAGCTCCTTTCAGTCAGTAGCTTCAAACATTTCTGGTATATGAAAAACATGTTTTTCAATGGCAAAAATCAATGAATATTGTAAATGCACAAACAGTAATATCTCCACATTGCAAGGTGCAATTCTGAAATTTTTTGCTTTTTCCTGTTAATCCTAGCATGATAAAGAAGATTCAAAGAGAGTGAGATGCCAGCTCCTTTCATTCAGTCAGTAGCTTCAAACATTTCTGGTATATGAAAAACATGTTTTTCAATGGCAAAAATCAATGAATATTGTAAATGCACAAACAGTAATATCTCCACATTGCAAGGTGCAATTCTGAAATTTTTTGCTTTTTCCTGCTAATCCTAGCATGATAAAGAAGATTCAAAGAGAGTGAGATGCCAGCTCCTTTCATTCAGTCAGTAGCTTCAAACATTTCTGGTATATGAAAAACATGTTTTTCAATGGCAAAAATCAATGAATATTGTAAATGCACAAACAGTAATATCTCCACATTGCAAGGTGCAATTCTGAAATTTTTTGCTTTTTCCTGCTAATCCTAGCATGATAAAGAAGATTCAAAGAGAGTGAGATGCCAGCTCCTTTCATTCAGTCAGTAGCTTCAATCATTTCTGGTATATGAAAAACATGTTTTTCAATGGCAAAAATCAATGAATATTGTAAATGCACAAACAGTAATATCTCCACATTGCACGGTGCAATTCTGAAATTTTTAGCTTTTTCCTGTTAATCCTAGCATGATAAAGAAGATTCAAAGAGAGATGCCAGCTCCTTTCATTCAGTCAGTAGCTTCAAACATTTCTGGTATATGAAAAACATGTTTTTCAATGGCAAAAATCAATGAATATTGTAAATGCACAAACAGTAATATCTCCACATTGCAAGGTGCAATTCTGAAATTTTTTGCTTTTTCCTGCTAATCCTAGCATGATAAAGAAGATTCAAAGAGAGTGAGATGCCAGCTCCTTTCATTCAGTCAGTAGCTTCAAACATTTCTGGTATATGAAAAACATGTTTTTCAATGGCAAAAATCAATGAATATTGTAAATGCACAAACAGTAATATCTCCACATTGCACGGTGCAATTCTGAAATTTTTTGCTTTTTCCTGCTAATCCTAGCATGATAAAGAAGATTCAAAGAGAGTGAGATGCCAGCTCCTTTCATTCAGTCAGTAGCTTCAATCATTTCTGGTATATGAAAAACATGTTTTTCAATGGCAAAAATCAATGAATATTGTAAATGCACAAACAGTAATATCTCCACATTGCACGGTGCAATTCTGAAATTTTTAGCTTTTTCCTGTTAATCCTAGCATGATAAAGAAGATTCAAAGAGAGTGAGATGCCAGCTCCTTTCATTCAGTCAGTAGCTTCAAACATTTCTGGTATATGAAAAACGTTTTTAAATGGCAAAAATCAATGAATATTGTAAATGCACAAACAGTAATATCTCCACATTGCAAGGTGCAATTCTGAAATTTTTTGCTTTTTCCTGCTAATCCTAGCATGATAAAGAAGATTCAAAGAGAGTGAGATGCCAGCTCCTTTCATTCAGTCAGTAGCTTCAAACATTTCTGGTATATGAAAAACATGTTTTTCAATGGCAAAAATCAATGAATATTGTAAATGCACAAACAGTAATATCTCCACATTGCACGGTGCAATTCTGAAATTTTTAGCTTTTTCCTGTTAATCCTAGCATGATAAAGAAGATTCAAAGAGAGTGAGATGCCAGCTCCTTTCATTCAGTCAGTAGCTTCAAACATTTCTGGTATATGAAAAACATGTTTTTCAATGGCAAAAATCAATGAATATTGTAAATGCACAAACAGTAATATCTCCACATTGCAAGGTGCAATTCTGAAATTTTTTGCTTTTTCCTGCTAATCCTAGCATGATAAAGAAGATTCAAAGAGAGTGAGATGCCAGCTCCTTTCATTCAGTCAGTAGCTTCAAACATTTCTGGTATATGAAAAACATGTTTTTCAATGGCAAAAATCAATGAATATTGTAAATGCACAAACAGTAATATCTCCACATTGCACGGTGCAATTCTGAAATTTTTAGCTTTTTCCTGTTAATCCTAGCATGATAAAGAAGATTCAAAGAGAGTGAGATGCCAGCTCCTTTCATTCAGTCAGTAGCTTCAAACATTTCTGGTATATGAAAAACATGTTTTTCAATGGCAAAAATCAATGAATATTGTAAATGCACAAACAGTAATATCTCCACATTGCAAGGTGCAATTCTGAAATTTTTTGCTTTTTCCTGTTAATCCTAGCATGATAAAGAAGATTCAAAGAGAGTGAGATGCCAGCTCCTTTCATTCAGTCAGTAGCTTCAAACATTTCTGGTATATGAAAAACATGTTTTTCAATGGCAAAAATCAATGAATATTGTAAATGCACAAACAGTAATATCTCCACATTGCAAGGTGCAATTCTGAAATTTTTTGCTTTTTCCTGCTAATCCTATCATGATAAAGAAGATTCAAAGAGAGTGAGATGCCAGCTCCTTTCATTCAGTCAGTAGCTTCAAACATTTCTGGTATATGAAAAACATGTTTTTCAATGGCAAAAATCAATGAATATTGTAAATGCACAAACAGTAATATCTCCACATTGCACGGTGCAATTCTGAAATTTTTAGCTTTTTCCTGTTAATCCTAGCATGATAAAGAAGATTCAAAGAGAGTGAGATGCCAGCTCCTTTCATTCAGTCAGTAGCTTCAAACATTTCTGGTATATGAAAAACATGTTTTTCAATGGCAAAAATCAATGAATATTGTAAATGCACAAACAGTAATATCTCCACATTGCAAGGTGCAATTCTGAAATTTTTTGCTTTTTCCTGCTAATCCTAGCATGATAAAGAAGATTCAAAGAGAGTGAGATGCCAGCTCCTTTCATTCAGTCAGTAGCTTCAAACATTTCTGGTATATGAAAAACATGTTTTTCAATGGCAAAAATCAATGAATATTGTAAATGCACAAACAGTAATATCTCCACATTGCACGGTGCAATTCTGAAATTTTTAGCTTTTTCCTGTTAATCCTAGCATGATAAAGAAGATTCAAAGAGAGTGAGATGCCAGCTCCTTTCATTCAGTCAGTAGCTTCAAACATTTCTGGTATATGAAAAACATGTTTTTCAATGGCAAAAATCAATGAATATTGTAAATGCACAAACAGTAATATCTCCACATTGCACGGTGCAATTCTGAAATTTTTAGCTTTTTCCTGTTAATCCTAGCATGATAAAGAAGATTCAAAGAGAGTGAGATGCCAGCTCCTTTCAGTCAGTAGCTTCAAACATTTCTGGTATATGAAAAACATGTTTTTCAATGGCAAAAATCAATGAATATTGTAAATGCACAAACAGTAATATCTCCACATTGCAAGGTGCAATTCTGAAATTTTTTGCTTTTTCCTGTTAATCCTAGCATGATAAAGAAGATTCAAAGAGAGTGAGATGCCAGCTCCTTTCATTCAGTCAGTAGCTTCAAACATTTCTGGTATATGAAAAACATGTTTTTCAATGGAAAAAATCAATGAATATTGTAAATGCACAAACAGTAATATCTCCACATTGCAAGGTGCAATTCTGAAATTTTTTGCTTTTTCCTGCTAATCCTAGCATGATAAAGAAGATTCAAAGAGAGTGAGATGCCAGCTCCTTTCATTCAGTCAGTAGCTTCAAACATTTCTGGTATATGAAAAACATGTTTTTCAATGGCAAAAATCAATGAATATTGTAAATGCACAAACAGTAATATCTCCACATTGCACGGTGCAATTCTGAAATTTTTAGCTTTTTCCTGTTAATCCTAGCATGATAAAGAAGATTCAAAGAGAGTGAGATGCCAGCTCCTTTCATTCAGTCAGTAGCTTCAAACATTTCTGGTATATGAAAAACATGTTTTTCAATGGCAAAAATCAATGAATATTGTAAATGCACAAACAGTAATATCTCCACATTGCAAGGTGCAATTCTGAAATTTTTTGCTTTTTCCTGCTAATCCTAGCATGATAAAGAAGATTCAAAGAGAGTGAGATGCCAGCTCCTTTCATTCAGTCAGTAGCTTCAAACATTTCTGGTATATGAAAAACATGTTTTTCAATGGCAAAAATCAATGAATATTGTAAATGCACAAACAGTAATATCTCCACATTGCAAGGTGCAATTCTGAAATTTTTTGCTTTTTCCTGCTAATCCTAGCATGATAAAGAAGATTCAAAGAGAGTGAGATGCCAGCTCCTTTCATTCAGTCAGTAGCTTCAATCATTTCTGGTATATGAAAAACATGTTTTTCAATGGCAAAAATCAATGAATATTGTAAATGCACAAACAGTAATATCTCCACATTGCACGGTGCAATTCTGAAATTTTTAGCTTTTTCCTGTTAATCCTAGCATGATAAAGAAGATTCAAAGAGAGATGCCAGCTCCTTTCATTCAGTCAGTAGCTTCAAACATTTCTGGTATATGAAAAACATGTTTTTCAATGGCAAAAATCAATGAATATTGTAAATGCACAAACAGTAATATCTCCACATTGCAAGGTGCAATTCTGAAATTTTTTGCTTTTTCCTGCTAATCCTAGCATGATAAAGAAGATTCAAAGAGAGTGAGATGCCAGCTCCTTTCATTCAGTCAGTAGCTTCAAACATTTCTGGTATATGAAAAACATGTTTTTCAATGGCAAAAATCAATGAATATTGTAAATGCACAAACAGTAATATCTCCACATTGCACGGTGCAATTCTGAAATTTTTTGCTTTTTCCTGCTAATCCTAGCATGATAAAGAAGATTCAAAGAGAGTGAGATGCCAGCTCCTTTCATTCAGTCAGTAGCTTCAATCATTTCTGGTATATGAAAAACATGTTTTTCAATGGCAAAAATCAATGAATATTGTAAATGCACAAACAGTAATATCTCCACATTGCACGGTGCAATTCTGAAATTTTTAGCTTTTTCCTGTTAATCCTAGCATGATAAAGAAGATTCAAAGAGAGTGAGATGCCAGCTCCTTTCATTCAGTCAGTAGCTTCAAACATTTCTGGTATATGAAAAACGTTTTTCAATGGCAAAAATCAATGAATATTGTAAATGCACAAACAGTAATATCTCCACATTGCAAGGTGCAATTCTGAAATTTTTTGCTTTTTCCTGCTAATCCTAGCATGATAAAGAAGATTCAAAGAGAGTGAGATGCCAGCTCCTTTCATTCAGTCAGTAGCTTCAAACATTTCTGGTATATGAAAAACATGTTTTTCAATGGCAAAAATCAATGAATATTGTAAATGCACAAACAGTAATATCTCCACATTGCACGGTGCAATTCTGAAATTTTTAGCTTTTTCCTGTTAATCCTAGCATGATAAAGAAGATTCAAAGAGAGTGAGATGCCAGCTCCTTTCATTCAGTCAGTAGCTTCAAACATTTCTGGTATATGAAAAACATGTTTTTCAATGGCAAAAATCAATGAATATTGTAAATGCACAAACAGTAATATCTCCACATTGCAAGGTGCAATTCTGAAATTTTTTGCTTTTTCCTGCTAATCCTAGCATGATAAAGAAGATTCAAAGAGAGTGAGATGCCAGCTCCTTTCATTCAGTCAGTAGCTTCAAACATTTCTGGTATATGAAAAACATGTTTTTCAATGGCAAAAATCAATGAATATTGTAAATGCACAAACAGTAATATCTCCACATTGCACGGTGCAATTCTGAAATTTTTAGCTTTTTCCTGTTAATCCTAGCATGATAAAGAAGATTCAAAGAGAGTGAGATGCCAGCTCCTTTCATTCAGTCAGTAGCTTCAAACATTTCTGGTATATGAAAAACATGTTTTTCAATGGCAAAAATCAATGAATATTGTAAATGCACAAACAGTAATATCTCCACATTGCAAGGTGCAATTCTGAAATTTTTTGCTTTTTCCTGTTAATCCTAGCATGATAAAGAAGATTCAAAGAGAGTGAGATGCCAGCTCCTTTCATTCAGTCAGTAGCTTCAAACATTTCTGGTATATGAAAAACATGTTTTTCAATGGCAAAAATCAATGAATATTGTAAATGCACAAACAGTAATATCTCCACATTGCAAGGTGCAATTCTGAAATTTTTTGCTTTTTCCTGCTAATCCTATCATGATAAAGAAGATTCAAAGAGAGTGAGATGCCAGCTCCTTTCATTCAGTCAGTAGCTTCAAACATTTCTGGTATATGAAAAACATGTTTTTCAATGGCAAAAATCAATGAATATTGTAAATGCACAAACAGTAATATCTCCAAATTGCACGGTGCAATTCTGAAATTTTTAGCTTTTTCCTGTTAATCCTAGCATGATAAAGAAGATTCAAAGAGAGTGAGATGCCAGCTCCTTTCATTCAGTCAGTAGCTTCAAACATTTCTGGTATATGAAAAACATGTTTTTCAATGGCAAAAATCAATGAATATTGTAAATGCACAAACAGTAATATCTCCACATTGCAAGGTGCAATTCTGAAATTTTTTGCTTTTTCCTGCTAATCCTAGCATGATAAAGAAGATTCAAAGAGAGTGAGATGCCAGCTCCTTTCATTCAGTCAGTAGCTTCAAACATTTCTGGTATATGAAAAACATGTTTTTCAATGGCAAAAATCAATGAATATTGTAAATGCACAAACAGTAATATCTCCACATTGCACGGTGCAATTCTGAAATTTTTAGCTTTTTCCTGTTAATCCTAGCATGATAAAGAAGATTCAAAGAGAGTGAGATGCCAGCTCCTTTCATTCAGTCAGTAGCTTCAAACATTTCTGGTATATGAAAAACATGTTTTTCAATGGCAAAAATCAATGAATATTGTAAATGCACAAACAGTAATATCTCCACATTGCACGGTGCAATTCTGAAATTTTTAGCTTTTTCCTGTTAATCCTAGCATGATAAAGAAGATTCAAAGAGAGTGAGATGCCAGCTCCTTTCATTCAGTCAGTAGCTTCAAACATTTCTGGTATATGAAAAACATGTTTTTCAATGGCAAAAATCAATGAATATTGTAAATGCACAAACAGTAATATCTCCACATTGCAAGGTGCAATTCTGAAATTTTTTGCTTTTTCCTGCTAATCCTAGCATGATAAAGAAGATTCAAAGAGAGTGAGATGCCAGCTCCTTTCATTCAGTCAGTAGCTTCAAACATTTCTGGTATATGAAAAACATGTTTTTCAATGGCAAAAATCAATGAATATTGTAAATGCACAAACAGTAATATCTCCACATTGCAAGGTGCAATTCTGAAATTTTTTGCTTTTTCCTGTTAATCCTAGCATGATAAAGAAGATTCAAAGAGAGTGAGATGCCAGCTCCTTTCATTCAGTCAGTAGCTTCAAACATTTCTGGTATATGAAAAACATGTTTTTCAATGGCAAAAATCAATGAATATTGTAAATGCACAAACAGTAATATCTCCACATTGCAAGGTGCAATTCTGAAATTTTTTGCTTTTTCCTGCTAATCCTAGCATGATAAAGAAGATTCAAAGAGAGTGAGATGCCAGCTCCTTTCATTCAGTCAGTAGCTTCAATCATTTCTGGTATATGAAAAACATGTTTTTCAATGGCAAAAATCAATGAATATTGTAAATGCACAAACAGTAATATCTCCACATTGCACGGTGCAATTCTGAAATTTTTAGCTTTTTCCTGTTAATCCTAGCATGATAAAGAAGATTCAAAGAGAGTGAGATGCCAGCTCCTTTCATTCAGTCAGTAGCTTCAAACATTTCTGGTATATGAAAAACATGTTTTTCAATGGCAAAAATCAATGAATATTGTAAATGCACAAACAGTAATATCTCCACATTGCAAGGTGCAATTCTGAAATTTTTTGCTTTTTCCTGTTAATCCTAGCATGATAAAGAAGATTCAAAGAGAGTGAGATGCCAGCTCCTTTCATTCAGTCAGTAGCTTCAAACATTTCTGGTATATGAAAAACGTTTTTCAATGGCAAAAAACAATGAATATTGTAAATGCACAAACAGTAATATCTCCACATTGCAAGGTGCAATTCTGAAATTTTTTGCTTTTTCCTGCTAATCCTAGCATGATAAAGAAGATTCAAAGAGAGTGAGATGCCAGCTCCTTTCATTCAGTCAGTAGCTTCAAACATTTCTGGTATATGAAAAACATGTTTTTCAATGGCAAAAATCAATGAATATTGTAAATGCACAAACAGTAATATCTCCACATTGCACGGTGCAATTCTGAAATTTTTAGCTTTTTCCTGCTAATCCTAGCATGATAAAGAAGATTCAAAGAGAGTGAGATGCCAGCTCCTTTCATTCAGTCAGTAGCTTCAAACATTTCTGGTATATGAAAAACATGTTTTTCAATGGCAAAAATCAATGAATATTGTAAATGCACAAACAGTAATATCTCCACATTGCAAGGTGCAATTCTGAAATTTTTTGCTTTTTCCTGCTAATCCTAGCATGATAAAGAAGATTCAAAGAGAGTGAGATGCCAGCTCCTTTCATTCAGTCAGTAGCTTCAAACATTTCTGGTATATGAAAAACATGTTTTTCAATGGCAAAAATCAATGAATATTGTAAATGCACAAACAGTAATATCTCCACATTGCAAGGTGCAATTCTGAAATTTTTTGCTTTTTCCTGCTAATCCTAGCATGATAAAGAAGATTCAAAGAGAGTGAGATGCCAGCTCCTTTCATTCAGTCAGTAGCTTCAAACATTTCTGGTATATGAAAAACATGTTTTTCAATGGCAAAAATCAATGAATATTGTAAATGCACAAACAGTAATATCTCCACATTGCACGGTGCAATTCTGAAATTTTTAGCTTTTTCCTGTTAATCCTAGCATGATAAAGAAGATTCAAAGAGAGTGAGATGCCAGCTCCTTTCATTCAGTCAGTAGCTTCAAACATTTCTGGTATATGAAAAACATGTTTTTCAATGGCAAAAATCAATGAATATTGTAAATGCACAAACAGTAATATCTCCACATTGCACGGTGCAATTCTGAAATTTTTAGCTTTTTCCTGTTAATCCTAGCATGATAAAGAAGATTCAAAGAGAGTGAGATGCCAGCTCCTTTCATTCAGTCAGTAGCTTCAAACATTTCTGGTATATGAAAAACATGTTTTTCAATGGCAAAAATCAATGAATATTGTAAATGCACAAACAGTAATATCTCCACATTGCAAGGTGCAATTCTGAAATTTTTTGCTTTTTCCTGCTAATCCTAGCATGATAAAGAAGATTCAAAGAGAGTGAGATGCCAGCTCCTTTCATTCAGTCAGTAGCTTCAAACATTTCTGGTATATGAAAAACATGTTTTTCAATGGCAAAAATCAATGAATATTGTAAATGCACAAACAGTAATATCTCCACATTGCACGGTGCAATTCTGAAATTTTTAGCTTTTTCCTGTTAATCCTAGCATGATAAAGAAGATTCAAAGAGAGTGAGATGCCAGCTCCTTTCATTCAGTCAGTAGCTTCAAACATTTCTGGTATATGAAAAACATGTTTTTCAATGGCAAAAATCAATGAATATTGTAAATGCACAAACAGTAATATCTCCACATTGCAAGGTGCAATTCTGAAATTTTTTGCTTTTTCCTGTTAATCCTAGCATGATAAAGAAGATTCAAAGAGAGTGAGATGCCAGCTCCTTTCATTCAGTCAGTAGCTTCAAACATTTCTGGTATATGAAAAACATGTTTTTCAATGGCAAAAATCAATGAATATTGTAAATGCACAAACAGTAATATCTCCACATTGCAAGGTGCAATTCTGAAATTTTTTGCTTTTTCCTGCTAATCCTATCATGATAAAGAAGATTCAAAGAGAGTGAGATGCCAGCTCCTTTCATTCAGTCAGTAGCTTCAAACATTTCTGGTATATGAAAAACATGTTTTTCAATGGCAAAAATCAATGAATATTGTAAATGCACAAACAGTAATATCTCCACATTGCACGGTGCAGTTCTGAAATTTTTAGCTTTTTCCTGTTAATCCTAGCATGATAAAGAAGATTCAAAGAGAGTGAGATGCCAGCTCCTTTCATTCAGTCAGTAGCTTCAAACATTTCTGGTATATGAAAAACATGTTTTTCAATGGCAAAAATCAATGAATATTGTAAATGCACAAACAGTAATATCTCCACATTGCAAGGTGCAATTCTGAAATTTTTTGCTTTTTCCTGCTAATCCTAGCATGATAAAGAAGATTCAAAGAGAGTGAGATGCCAGCTCCTTTCATTCAGTCAGTAGCTTCAAACATTTCTGGTATATGAAAAACATGTTTTTCAATGGCAAAAATCAATGAATATTGTAAATGCACAAACAGTAATATCTCCACATTGCACGGTGCAATTCTGAAATTTTTAGCTTTTTCCTGTTAATCCTAGCATGATAAAGAAGATTCAAAGAGAGTGAGATGCCAGCTCCTTTCATTCAGTCAGTAGCTTCAAACATTTCTGGTATATGAAAAACATGTTTTTCAATGGCAAAAATCAATGAATATTGTAAATGCACAAACAGTAATATCTCCACATTGCAAGGTGCAATTCTGAAATTTTTTGCTTTTTCCTGCTAATCCTAGCATGATAAAGAAGATTCAAAGAGAGTGAGATGCCAGCTCCTTTCATTCAGTCAGTAGCTTCAAACATTTCTGGTATATGAAAAACATGTTTTTCAATGGCAAAAATCAATGAATATTGTAAATGCACAAACAGTAATATCTCCACATTGCACGGTGCAATTCTGAAATTTTTAGCTTTTTCCTGTTAATCCTAGCATGATAAAGAAGATTCAAAGAGAGTGAGATGCCAGCTCCTTTCATTCAGTCAGTAGCTTCAAACATTTCTGGTATATGAAAAACATGTTTTTCAATGGCAAAAATCAATGAATATTGTAAATGCACAAACAGTAATATCTCCACATTGCAAGGTGCAATTCTGAAATTTTTTGCTTTTTCCTGTTAATCCTAGCATGATAAAGAAGATTCAAAGAGAGTGAGATGCCAGCTCCTTTCATTCAGTCAGTAGCTTCAAACATTTCTGGTATATGAAAAACATGTTTTTCAATGGCAAAAATCAATGAATATTGTAAATGCACAAACAGTAATATCTCCACATTGCACGGTGCAATTCTGAAATTTTTAGCTTTTTCCTGTTAATCCTAGCATGATAAAGAAGATTCAAAGAGAGTGAGATGCCAGCTCCTTTCATTCAGTCAGTAGCTTCAAACATTTCTGGTATATGAAAAACGTTTTTCAATGGCAAAAATCAATGAATATTGTAAATGCACAAACAGTAATATCTCCACATTGCAAGGTGCAATTCTGAAATTTTTTGCTTTTTCCTGCTAATCCTAGCATGATAAAGAAGATTCAAAGAGAGTGAGATGCCAGCTCCTTTCATTCAGTCAGTAGCTTCAAACATTTCTGGTATATGAAAAACATGTTTTTCAATGGCAAAAATCAATGAATATTGTAAATGCACAAACAGTAATATCTCCACATTGCACGGTGCAATTCTGAAATTTTTAGCTTTTTCCTGTTAATCCTAGCATGATAAAGAAGATTCAAAGAGAGTGAGATGCCAGCTCCTTTCATTCAGTCAGTAGCTTCAAACATTTCTGGTATATGAAAAACATGTTTTTCAATGGCAAAAATCAATGAATATTGTAAATGCACAAACAGTAATATCTCCACATTGCAAGGTGCAATTCTGAAATTTTTTGCTTTTTCCTGCTAATCCTAGCATGATAAAGAAGATTCAAAGAGAGTGAGATGCCAGCTCCTTTCATTCAGTCAGTAGCTTCAAACATTTCTGGTATATGAAAAACATGTTTTTCAATGGCAAAAATCAATGAATATTGTAAATGCACAAACAGTAATATCTCCACATTGCACGGTGCAATTCTGAAATTTTTAGCTTTTTCCTGTTAATCCTAGCATGATAAAGAAGATTCAAAGAGAGTGAGATGCCAGCTCCTTTCATTCAGTCAGTAGCTTCAAACATTTCTGGTATATGAAAAACATGTTTTTCAATGGCAAAAATCAATGAATATTGTAAATGCACAAACAGTAATATCTCCACATTGCACGGTGCAATTCTGAAATTTTTAGCTTTTTCCTGTTAATCCTAGCATGATAAAGAAGATTCAAAGAGAGTGAGATGCCAGCTCCTTTCATTCAGTCAGTAGCTTCAAACATTTCTGGTATATGAAAAACATGTTTTTCAATGGCAAAAATCAATGAATATTGTAAATGCACAAACAGTAATATCTCCACATTGCAAGGTGCAATTCTGAAATTTTTTGCTTTTTCCTGTTAATCCTAGCATGATAAAGAAGATTCAAAGAGAGTGAGATGCCAGCTCCTTTCATTCAGTCAGTAGCTTCAAACATTTCTGGTATATGAAAAACATGTTTTTCAATGGCAAAAATCAATGAATATTGTAAATGCACAAACAGTAATATCTCCACATTGCAAGGTGCAATTCTGAAATTTTTTGCTTTTTCCTGCTAATCCTAGCATGATAAAGAAGATTCAAAGAGAGTGAGATGCCAGCTCCTTTCATTCAGTCAGTAGCTTCAAACATTTCTGGTATATGAAAAACATGTTTTTCAATGGCAAAAATCAATGAATATTGTAAATGCACAAACAGTAATATCTCCACATTGCACGGTGCAATTCTGAAATTTTTAGCTTTTTCCTGTTAATCCTAGCATGATAAAGAAGATTCAAAGAGAGTGAGATGCCAGCTCCTTTCATTCAGTCAGTAGCTTCAAACATTTCTGGTATATGAAAAACATGTTTTTCAATGGCAAAAATCAATGAATATTGTAAATGCACAAACAGTAATATCTCCACATTGCAAGGTGCAATTCTGAAATTTTTTGCTTTTTCCTGCTAATCCTAGCATGATAAAGAAGATTCAAAGAGAGTGAGATGCCAGCTCCTTTCATTCAGTCAGTAGCTTCAAACATTTCTGGTATATGAAAAACATGTTTTTCAATGGCAAAAATCAATGAATATTGTAAATGCACAAACAGTAATATCTCCACATTGCAAGGTGCAATTCTGAAATTTTTTGCTTTTTCCTGCTAATCCTAGCATGATAAAGAAGATTCAAAGAGAGTGAGATGCCAGCTCCTTTCATTCAGTCAGTAGCTTCAATCATTTCTGGTATATGAAAAACATGTTTTTCAATGGCAAAAATCAATGAATATTGTAAATGCACAAACAGTAATATCTCCACATTGCACGGTGCAATTCTGAAATTTTTAGCTTTTTCCTGTTAATCCTAGCATGATAAAGAAGATTCAAAGAGAGATGCCAGCTCCTTTCATTCAGTCAGTAGCTTCAAACATTTCTGGTATATGAAAAACATGTTTTTCAATGGCAAAAATCAATGAATATTGTAAATGCACAAACAGTAATATCTCCACATTGCAAGGTGCAATTCTGAAATTTTTTGCTTTTTCCTGCTAATCCTAGCATGATAAAGAAGATTCAAAGAGAGTGAGATGCCAGCTCCTTTCATTCAGTCAGTAGCTTCAAACATTTCTGGTATATGAAAAACATGTTTTTCAATGGCAAAAATCAATGAATATTGTAAATGCACAAACAGTAATATCTCCACATTGCACGGTGCAATTCTGAAATTTTTTGCTTTTTCCTGCTAATCCTAGCATGATAAAGAAGATTCAAAGAGAGTGAGATGCCAGCTCCTTTCATTCAGTCAGTAGCTTCAATCATTTCTGGTATATGAAAAACATGTTTTTCAATGGCAAAAATCAATGAATATTGTAAATGCACAAACAGTAATATCTCCACATTGCACGGTGCAATTCTGAAATTTTTAGCTTTTTCCTGTTAATCCTAGCATGATAAAGAAGATTCAAAGAGAGTGAGATGCCAGCTCCTTTCATTCAGTCAGTAGCTTCAAACATTTCTGGTATATGAAAAACATGTTTTTCAATGGCAAAAATCAATGAATATTGTAAATGCACAAACAGTAATATCTCCACATTGCAAGGTGCAATTCTGAAATTTTTTGCTTTTTCCTGCTAATCCTAGCATGATAAAGAAGATTCAAAGAGAGTGAGATGCCAGCTCCTTTCATTCAGTCAGTAGCTTCAAACATTTCTGGTATATGAAAAACGTTTTTCAATGGCAAAAATCAATGAATATTGTAAATGCACAAACAGTAATATCTCCACATTGCACGGTGCAATTCTGAAATTTTTAGCTTTTTCCTGTTAATCCTAGCATGATAAAGAAGATTCAAAGAGAGTGAGATGCCAGCTCCTTTCATTCAGTCAGTAGCTTCAAACATTTCTGGTATATGAAAAACATGTTTTTCAATGGCAAAAATCAATGAATATTGTAAATGCACAAACAGTAATATCTCCACATTGCAAGGTGCAATTCTGAAATTCTTTGCTTTTTCCTGTTAATCCTAGCATGATAAAGAAGATTCAAAGAGAGTGAGATGCCAGCTCCTTTCATTCAGTCAGTAGCTTCAAACATTTCTGGTATATGAAAAACATGTTTTTCAATGGCAAAAATCAATGAATATTGTAAATGCACAAACAGTAATATCTCCACATTGCAAGGTGCAATTCTGAAATTTTTTGCTTTTTCCTGCTAATCCTAGCATGATAAAGAAGATTCAAAGAGAGTGAGATGCCAGCTCCTTTCATTCAGTCAGTAGCTTCAAACATTTCTGGTATATGAAAAACATGTTTTTCAATGGCAAAAATCAATGAATATTGTAAATGCACAAACAGTAATATCTCCACATTGCACGGTGCAATTCTGAAATTTTTAGCTTTTTCCTGTTAATCCTAGCATGATAAAGAAGATTCAAAGAGAGTGAGATGCCAGCTCCTTTCATTCAGTCAGTAGCTTCAAACATTTCTGGTATATGAAAAACATGTTTTTCAATGGCAAAAATCAATGAATATTGTAAATGCACAAACAGTAATATCTCCACATTGCAAGGTGCAATTCTGAAATTCTTTGCTTTTTCCTGTTAATCCTAGCATGATAAAGAAGATTCAAAGAGAGTGAGATGCCAGCTCCTTTCATTCAGTCAGTAGCTTCAAACATTTCTGGTATATGAAAAACATGTTTTTCAATGGCAAAAATCAATGAATATTGTAAATGCACAAACAGTAATATCTCCACATTGCAAGGTGCAATTCTGAAATTTTTTGCTTTTTCCTGCTAATCCTAGCATGATAAAGAAGATTCAAAGAGAGTGAGATGCCAGCTCCTTTCATTCAGTCAGTAGCTTCAAACATTTCTGGTATATGAAAAACATGTTTTTCAATGGCAAAAATCAATGAATATTGTAAATGCACAAACAGTAATATCTCAACATTGCACGGTGCAATTCTGAAATTTTTAGCTTTTTCCTGTTAATCCTAGCATGATAAAGAAGATTCAAAGAGAGTGAGATGCCAGCTCCTTTCATTCAGTCAGTAGCTTCAAACATTGTAAATGCACAAACAGTAATATCTCCACATTGCAAGGTGCAATTCTGAAATGTTTTGCTTTTTCCTGCTAATCCTAGCATGATAAAGAAGATTCAGAGTGAGATGCCAGCTCCTTTCATTCAGTCAGTAGCTTCAAACATTTCTGGTATATGAAAAACATGTTTTTCAATGGCAAAAATCAATGAATATTGTAAATGCACAAACAGTAATATCTCCACATTGCACGGTGCAATTCTGAAATTTTTAGCTTTTTCCTGTTAATCCTAGCATGATAAAGAAGATTCAAAGAGAGTGAGATGCCAGCTCCTTTCATTCAGTCAGTAGCTTCAAACATTTCTGGTATATGAAAAACGTTTTTCAATGGCAAAAATCAATGAATATTGTAAATGCACAAACAGTAATATCTCCACATTGCAAGGTGCAATTCTGAAATTTTTTGCTTTTTCCTGCTAATCCTAGCATGATAAAGAAGATTCAAAGAGAGTGAGATGCCAGCTCCTTTCATTCAGTCAGTAGCTTCAAACATTTCTGGTATATGAAAAACATGTTTTTCAATGGCAAAAATCAATGAATATTGTAAATGCACAAACAGTAATATCTCCACATTGCACGGTGCAATTCTGAAATTTTTAGCTTTTTCCTGTTAATCCTAGCATGATAAAGAAGATTCAAAGAGAGTGAGATGCCAGCTCCTTTCATTCAGTCAGTAGCTTCAAACATTTCTGGTATATGAAAAACATGTTTTTCAATGGCAAAAATCAATGAATATTGTAAATGCACAAACAGTAATATCTCCACATTGCAAGGTGCAATTCTGAAATTTTTTGCTTTTTCCTGCTAATCCTAGCATGATAAAGAAGATTCAAAGAGAGTGAGATGCCAGCTCCTTTCATTCAGTCAGTAGCTTCAAACATTTCTGGTATATGAAAAACATGTTTTTCAATGGCAAAAATCAATGAATATTGTAAATGCACAAACAGTAATATCTCCACATTGCACGGTGCAATTCTGAAATTTTTAGCTTTTTCCTGTTAATCCTAGCATGATAAAGAAGATTCAAAGAGAGTGAGATGCCAGCTCCTTTCATTCAGTCAGTAGCTTCAAACATTTCTGGTATATGAAAAACATGTTTTTCAATGGCAAAAATCAATGAATATTGTAAATGCACAAACAGTAATATCTCCACATTGCAAGGTGCAATTCTGAAATTCTTTGCTTTTTCCTGTTAATCCTAGCATGATAAAGAAGATTCAAAGAGAGTGAGATGCCAGCTCCTTTCATTCAGTCAGTAGCTTCAAACATTTCTGGTATATGAAAAACATGTTTTTCAATGGCAAAAATCAATGAATATTGTAAATGCACAAACAGTAATATCTCCACATTGCAAGGTGCAATTCTGAAATTTTTTGCTTTTTCCTGCTAATCCTAGCATGATAAAGAAGATTCAAAGAGAGTGAGATGCCAGCTCCTTTCATTCAGTCAGTAGCTTCAAACATTTCTGGTATATGAAAAACATGTTTTTCAATGGCAAAAATCAATGAATATTGTAAATGCACAAACAGTAATATCTCAACATTGCACGGTGCAATTCTGAAATTTTTAGCTTTTTCCTGTTAATCCTAGCATGATAAAGAAGATTCAAAGAGAGTGAGATGCCAGCTCCTTTCATTCAGTCAGTAGCTTCAAACATTGTAAATGCACAAACAGTAATATCTCCACATTGCAAGGTGCAATTCTGAAATGTTTTGCTTTTTCCTGCTAATCCTAGCATGATAAAGAAGATTCAGAGTGAGATGCCAGCTCCTTTCATTCAGTCAGTAGCTTCAAACATTTCTGGTATATGAAAAACATGTTTTTCAATGGCAAAAATCAATGAATATTGTAAATGCACAAACAGTAATATCTCCACATTGCACGGTGCAATTCTGAAATTTTTAGCTTTTTCCTGTTAATCCTAGCATGATAAAGAAGATTCAAAGAGAGTGAGATGCCAGCTCCTTTCATTCAGTCAGTAGCTTCAAACATTTCTGGTATATGAAAAACGTTTTTCAATGGCAAAAATCAATGAATATTGTAAATGCACAAACAGTAATATCTCCACATTGCAAGGTGCAATTCTGAAATTTTTTGCTTTTTCCTGCTAATCCTAGCATGATAAAGAAGATTCAAAGAGAGTGAGATGCCAGCTCCTTTCATTCAGTCAGTAGCTTCAAACATTTCTGGTATATGAAAAACATGTTTTTCAATGGCAAAAATCAATGAATATTGTAAATGCACAAACAGTAATATCTCCACATTGCACGGTGCAATTCTGAAATTTTTAGCTTTTTCCTGTTAATCCTAGCATGATAAAGAAGATTCAAAGAGAGTGAGATGCCAGCTCCTTTCATTCAGTCAGTAGCTTCAAACATTTCTGGTATATGAAAAACATGTTTTTCAATGGCAAAAATCAATGAATATTGTAAATGCACAAACAGTAATATCTCCACATTGCAAGGTGCAATTCTGAAATTTTTTGCTTTTTCCTGCTAATCCTAGCATGATAAAGAAGATTCAAAGAGAGTGAGATGCCAGCTCCTTTCATTCAGTCAGTAGCTTCAAACATTTCTGGTATATGAAAAACATGTTTTTCAATGGCAAAAATCAATGAATATTGTAAATGCACAAACAGTAATATCTCCACATTGCACGGTGCAATTCTGAAATTTTTAGCTTTTTCCTGTTAATCCTAGCATGATAAAGAAGATTCAAAGAGAGTGAGATGCCAGCTCCTTTCATTCAGTCAGTAGCTTCAAACATTTCTGGTATATGAAAAACATGTTTTTCAATGGCAAAAATCAATGAATATTGTAAATGCACAAACAGTAATATCTCCACATTGCACGGTGCAATTCTGAAATTTTTAGCTTTTTCCTGTTAATCCTAGCATGATAAAGAAGATTCAAAGAGAGTGAGATGCCAGCTCCTTTCATTCAGTCAGTAGCTTCAAACATTTCTGGTATATGAAAAACATGTTTTTCAATGGCAAAAATCAATGAATATTGTAAATGCACAAACAGTAATATCTCCACATTGCAAGGTGCAATTCTGAAATTTTTTGCTTTTTCCTGCTAATCCTAGCATGATAAAGAAGATTCAAAGAGAGTGAGATGCCAGCTCCTTTCATTCAGTCAGTAGCTTCAAACATTTCTGGTATATGAAAAACATGTTTTTCAATGGCAAAAATCAATGAATATTGTAAATGCACAAACAGTAATATCTCCACATTGCACGGTGCAATTCTGAAATTTTTAGCTTTTTCCTGTTAATCCTAGCATGATAAAGAAGATTCAAAGAGAGTGAGATGCCAGCTCCTTTCATTCAGTCAGTAGCTTCAAACATTTCTGGTATATGAAAAACATGTTTTTCAATGGCAAAAATCAATGAATATTGTAAATGCACAAACAGTAATATCTCCACATTGCAAGGTGCAATTCTGAAATTCTTTGCTTTTTCCTGTTAATCCTAGCATGATAAAGAAGATTCAAAGAGAGTGAGATGCCAGCTCCTTTCATTCAGTCAGTAGCTTCAAACATTTCTGGTATATGAAAAACATGTTTTTCAATGGCAAAAATCAATGAATATTGTAAATGCACAAACAGTAATATCTCCACATTGCAAGGTGCAATTCTGAAATTTTTTGCTTTTTCCTGCTAATCCTAGCATGATAAAGAAGATTCAAAGAGAGTGAGATGCCAGCTCCTTTCATTCAGTCAGTAGCTTCAAACATTTCTGGTATATGAAAAACATGTTTTTCAATGGCAAAAATCAATGAATATTGTAAATGCACAAACAGTAATATCTCCACATTGCACGGTGCAATTCTGAAATTTTTAGCTTTTTCCTGTTAATCCTAGCATGATAAAGAAGATTCAAAGAGAGTGAGATGCCAGCTCCTTTCATTCAGTCAGTAGCTTCAAACATTTCTGGTATATGAAAAACATGTTTTTCAATGGCAAAAATCAATGAATATTGTAAATGCACAAACAGTAATATCTCCACATTGCACGGTGCAATTCTGAAATATTTAGCTTTTTCCTGTTAATCCTAGCATGATAAAGAAGATTCAAAGAGAGTGAGATGCCAGCTCCTTTCATTCAGTCAGTAGCTTCAAACATTTCTGGTATATGAAAAACATGTTTTTCAATGGCAAAAATCAATGAATATTGTAAATGCACAAACAGTAATATCTCCACATTGCAAGGTGCAATTCTGAAATTTTTTGCTTTTTCCTGCTAATCCTAGCATGATAAAGAAGATTCAAAGAGAGTGAGATGCCAGCTCCTTTCATTCAGTCAGTAGCTTCAAACATTTCTGGTATATGAAAAACATGTTTTTCAATGGCAAAAATCAATGAATATTGTAAATGCACAAACAGTAATATCTCCACATTGCAAGGTGCAATTCTGAAATTTTTTGCTTTTTCCTGCTAATCCTAGCATGATAAAGAAGATTCAAAGAGAGTGAGATGCCAGCTCCTTTCATTCAGTCAGTAGCTTCAAACATTTCTGGTATATGAAAAACATGTTTTTCAATGGCAAAAATCAATGAATATTGTAAATGCACAAACAGTAATATCTCCACATTGCACGGTGCAATTCTGAAATTTTTAGCTTTTTCCTGTTAATCCTAGCATGATAAAGAAGATTCAAAGAGAGTGAGATGCCAGCTCCTTTCATTCAGTCAGTAGCTTCAAACAATTCTGGTATATGAAAAACATGTTTTTCAATGGCAAAAATCAATGAATATTGTAAATGCACAAACAGTAATATCTCCACATTGCAAGGTGCAATTCTGAAATTCTTTGCTTTTTCCTGTTAATCCTAGCATGATAAAGAAGATTCAGAGAGTGAGATGCCAGCTCCTTTCATTCAGTCAGTAGCTTCAAACATTTCTGGTATATGAAAAACATGTTTTTCAATGGCAAAAATCAATGAATATTGTAAATGCACAAACAGTAATATCTCCACATTGCAAGGTGCAATTCTGAAATGTTTTGCTTTTTCCTGCTAATCCTAGCATGATAAAGAAGATTCAGAGTGAGATGCCAGCTCCTTTCATTCAGTCAGTAGCTTCAAACATTTCTGGTATATGAAAAACATGTTTTTCAATGGCAAAAATCAATGAATATTGTAAATGCACAAACAGTAATATCTCCACATTGCACGGTGCAATTCTGAAATTTTTAGCTTTTTCCTGTTAATCCTAGCATGATAAAGAAGATTCAAAGAGAGTGAGATGCCAGCTCCTTTCATTCAGTCAGTAGCTTCAAACATTTCTGGTATATGAAAAACGTTTTTCAATGGCAAAAATCAATGAATATTGTAAATGCACAAACAGTAATATCTCCACATTGCAAGGTGCAATTCTGAAATTTTTTGCTTTTTCCTGCTAATCCTAGCATGATAAAGAAGATTCAAAGAGAGTGAGATGCCAGCTCCTTTCATTCAGTCAGTAGCTTCAAACATTTCTGGTATATGAAAAACATGTTTTTCAATGGCAAAAATCAATGAATATTGTAAATGCACAAACAGTAATATCTCCACATTGCACGGTGCAATTCTGAAATTTTTAGCTTTTTCCTGTTAATCCTAGCATGATAAAGAAGATTCAAAGAGAGTGAGATGCCAGCTCCTTTCATTCAGTCAGTAGCTTCAAACATTTCTGGTATATGAAAAACATGTTTTTCAATGGCAAAAATCAATGAATATTGTAAATGCACAAACAGTAATATCTCCACATTGCAAGGTGCAATTCTGAAATTTTTTGCTTTTTCCTGCTAATCCTAGCATGATAAAGAAGATTCAAAGAGAGTGAGATGCCAGCTCCTTTCATTCAGTCAGTAGCTTCAAACATTTCTGGTATATGAAAAACATGTTTTTCAATGGCAAAAATCAATGAATATTGTAAATGCACAAACAGTAATATCTCCACATTGCACGGTGCAATTCTGAAATTTTTAGCTTTTTCCTGTTAATCCTAGCATGATAAAGAAGATTCAAAGAGAGTGAGATGCCAGCTCCTTTCATTCAGTCAGTAGCTTCAAACATTTCTGGTATATGAAAAACATGTTTTTCAATGGCAAAAATCAATGAATATTGTAAATGCACAAACAGTAATATCTCCACATTGCACGGTGCAATTCTGAAATTTTTAGCTTTTTCCTGTTAATCCTAGCATGATAAAGAAGATTCAAAGAGAGTGAGATGCCAGCTCCTTTCATTCAGTCAGTAGCTTCAAACATTTCTGGTATATGAAAAACATGTTTTTCAATGGCAAAAATCAATGAATATTGTAAATGCACAAACAGTAATATCTCCACATTGCAAGGTGCAATTCTGAAATTTTTTGCTTTTTCCTGCTAATCCTAGCATGATAAAGAAGATTCAAAGAGAGTGAGATGCCAGCTCCTTTCATTCAGTCAGTAGCTTCAAACATTTCTGGTATATGAAAAACATGTTTTTCAATGGCAAAAATCAATGAATATTGTAAATGCACAAACAGTAATATCTCCACATTGCACGGTGCAATTCTGAAATTTTTAGCTTTTTCCTGTTAATCCTAGCATGATAAAGAAGATTCAAAGAGAGTGAGATGCCAGCTCCTTTCATTCAGTCAGTAGCTTCAAACATTTCTGGTATATGAAAAACATGTTTTTCAATGGCAAAAATCAATGAATATTGTAAATGCACAAACAGTAATATCTCCACATTGCAAGGTGCAATTCTGAAATTCTTTGCTTTTTCCTGTTAATCCTAGCATGATAAAGAAGATTCAAAGAGAGTGAGATGCCAGCTCCTTTCATTCAGTCAGTAGCTTCAAACATTTCTGGTATATGAAAAACATGTTTTTCAATGGCAAAAATCAATGAATATTGTAAATGCACAAACAGTAATATCTCCACATTGCAAGGTGCAATTCTGAAATTTTTTGCTTTTTCCTGCTAATCCTAGCATGATAAAGAAGATTCAAAGAGAGTGAGATGCCAGCTCCTTTCATTCAGTCAGTAGCTTCAAACATTTCTGGTATATGAAAAACATGTTTTTCAATGGCAAAAATCAATGAATATTGTAAATGCACAAACAGTAATATCTCCACATTGCACGGTGCAATTCTGAAATTTTTAGCTTTTTCCTGTTAATCCTAGCATGATAAAGAAGATTCAAAGAGAGTGAGATGCCAGCTCCTTTCATTCAGTCAGTAGCTTCAAACATTTCTGGTATATGAAAAACATGTTTTTCAATGGCAAAAATCAATGAATATTGTAAATGCACAAACAGTAATATCTCCACATTGCAAGGTGCAATTCTGAAATTCTTTGCTTTTTCCTGTTAATCCTAGCATGATAAAGAAGATTCAAAGAGAGTGAGATGCCAGCTCCTTTCATTCAGTCAGTAGCTTCAAACATTTCTGGTATATGAAAAACATGTTTTTCAATGGCAAAAATCAATGAATATTGTAAATGCACAAACAGTAATATCTCCACATTGCAAGGTGCAATTCTGAAATTTTTTGCTTTTTCCTGCTAATCCTAGCATGATAAAGAAGATTCAAAGAGAGTGAGATGCCAGCTCCTTTCATTCAGTCAGTAGCTTCAAACATTTCTGGTATATGAAAAACATGTTTTTCAATGGCAAAAATCAATGAATATTGTAAATGCACAAACAGTAATATCTCAACATTGCACGGTGCAATTCTGAAATTTTTAGCTTTTTCCTGTTAATCCTAGCATGATAAAGAAGATTCAAAGAGAGTGAGATGCCAGCTCCTTTCATTCAGTCAGTAGCTTCAAACATTGTAAATGCACAAACAGTAATATCTCCACATTGCAAGGTGCAATTCTGAAATGTTTTGCTTTTTCCTGCTAATCCTAGCATGATAAAGAAGATTCAGAGTGAGATGCCAGCTCCTTTCATTCAGTCAGTAGCTTCAAACATTTCTGGTATATGAAAAACATGTTTTTCAATGGCAAAAATCAATGAATATTGTAAATGCACAAACAGTAATATCTCCACATTGCACGGTGCAATTCTGAAATTTTTAGCTTTTTCCTGTTAATCCTAGCATGATAAAGAAGATTCAAAGAGAGTGAGATGCCAGCTCCTTTCATTCAGTCAGTAGCTTCAAACATTTCTGGTATATGAAAAACGTTTTTCAATGGCAAAAATCAATGAATATTGTAAATGCACAAACAGTAATATCTCCACATTGCAAGGTGCAATTCTGAAATTTTTTGCTTTTTCCTGCTAATCCTAGCATGATAAAGAAGATTCAAAGAGAGTGAGATGCCAGCTCCTTTCATTCAGTCAGTAGCTTCAAACATTTCTGGTATATGAAAAACATGTTTTTCAATGGCAAAAATCAATGAATATTGTAAATGCACAAACAGTAATATCTCCACATTGCACGGTGCAATTCTGAAATTTTTAGCTTTTTCCTGTTAATCCTAGCATGATAAAGAAGATTCAAAGAGAGTGAGATGCCAGCTCCTTTCATTCAGTCAGTAGCTTCAAACATTTCTGGTATATGAAAAACATGTTTTTCAATGGCAAAAATCAATGAATATTGTAAATGCACAAACAGTAATATCTCCACATTGCAAGGTGCAATTCTGAAATTTTTTGCTTTTTCCTGCTAATCCTAGCATGATAAAGAAGATTCAAAGAGAGTGAGATGCCAGCTCCTTTCATTCAGTCAGTAGCTTCAAACATTTCTGGTATATGAAAAACATGTTTTTCAATGGCAAAAATCAATGAATATTGTAAATGCACAAACAGTAATATCTCCACATTGCAAGGTGCAATTCTGAAATTTTTTGCTTTTTCCTGCTAATCCTAGCATGATAAAGAAGATTCAAAGAGAGTGAGATGCCAGCTCCTTTCATTCAGTCAGTAGCTTCAAACATTTCTGGTATATGAAAAACATGTTTTTCAATGGCAAAAATCAATGAATATTGTAAATGCACAAACAGTAATATCTCCACATTGCACGGTGCAATTCTGAAATTTTTAGCTTTTTCCTGTTAATCCTAGCATGATAAAGAAGATTCAAAGAGAGTGAGATGCCAGCTCCTTTCATTCAGTCAGTAGCTTCAAACATTTCTGGTATATGAAAAACATGTTTTTCAATGGCAAAAATCAATGAATATTGTAAATGCACAAACAGTAATATCTCCACATTGCAAGGTGCAATTCTGAAATTCTTTGCTTTTTCCTGTTAATCCTAGCATGATAAAGAAGATTCAGAGAGTGAGATGCCAGCTCCTTTCATTCAGTCAGTAGCTTCAAACATTTCTGGTATATGAAAAACATGTTTTTCAATGGCAAAAATCAATGAATATTGTAAATGCACAAACAGTAATATCTCCACATTGCAAGGTGCAATTCTGAAATTTTTTGCTTTTTCCTGCTAATCCTAGCATGATAAAGAAGATTCAAAGAGAGTGAGATGCCAGCTCCTTTCATTCAGTCAGTAGCTTCAAACATTTCTGGTATATGAAAAACATGTTTTTCAATGGCAAAAATCAATGAATATTGTAAATGCACAAACAGTAATATCTCAACATTGCACGGTGCAATTCTGAAATTTTTAGCTTTTTCCTGTTAATCCTAGCATGATAAAGAAGATTCAAAGAGAGTGAGATGCCAGCTCCTTTCATTCAGTCAGTAGCTTCAAACATTTCTGGTATATGAAAAACATGTTTTTCAATGGCAAAAATCAATGAATATTGTAAATGCACAAACAGTAATATCTCCACATTGCAAGGTGCAATTCTGAAATTTTTTGCTTTTTCCTGCTAATCCTAGCATGATAAAGAAGATTCAAAGAGAGTGAGATGCCAGCTCCTTTCATTCAGTCAGTAGCTTCAATCATTTCTGGTATATGAAAAACATGTTTTTCAATGGCAAAAATCAATGAATATTGTAAATGCACAAACAGTAATATCTCCACATTGCATGGTGCAATTCTGAAATTTTTAGCTTTTTCCTGTTAATCCTAGCATGATAAAGAAGATTCAAAGAGAGTGAGATGCCAGCTCCTTTCATTCAGTCAGTAGCTTCAAACATTTCTGGTATATGAAAAACATGTTTTTCAATGGCAAAAATCAATGAATATTGTAAATGCACAAACAGTAATATCTCCACATTGCAAGGTGCAATTCTGAAATTTTTTGCTTTTTCCTGTTAATCCTAGCATGATAAAGAAGATTCAAAGAGAGTGAGATGCCAGCTCCTTTCATTCAGTCAGTAGCTTCAAACATTTCTGGTATATGAAAAACGTTTTTCAATGGCAAAAATCAATGAATATTGTAAATGCACAAACAGTAATATCTCCACATTGCAAGGTGCAATTCTGAAATTTTTTGCTTTTTCCTGCTAATCCTAGCATGATAAAGAAGATTCAAAGAGAGTGAGATGCCAGCTCCTTTCATTCAGTCAGTAGCTTCAAACATTTCTGGTATATGAAAAACGTTTTTCAATGGCAAAAATCAATGAATATTGTAAATGCACAAACAGTAATATCTCCACATTGCAAGGTGCAATTCTGAAATTTTTTGCTTTTTCCTGCTAATCCTAGCATGATAAAGAAGATTCAAAGAGAGTGAGATGCCAGCTCCTTTCATTCAGTCAGTAGCTTCAAACATTTCTGGTATATGAAAAACATGTTTTTCAATGGCAAAAATCAATGAATATTGTAAATGCACAAACAGTAATATCTCCACATTGCAAGGTGCTATTCTGAAATTTTTTGCTTTTTCCTGCTAATCCTAGCATGATAAAGAAGATTCAAAGAGAGTGAGATGCCAGCTCCTTTCATTCAGTCAGTAGCTTCAAACATTTCTGGTATATGAAAAACATGTTTTTCAATGGCAAAAATCAATGAATATTGTAAATGCACAAACAGTAATATCTCCACATTGCACGGTGCAATTCTGAAATTTTTAGCTTTTTCCTGTTAATCCTAGCATGATAAAGAAGATTCAAAGAGAGTGAGATGCCAGCTCCTTTCATTCAGTCAGTAGCTTCAAACATTTCTGGTATATGAAAAACATGTTTTTCAATGGCAAAAATCAATGAATATTGTAAATGCACAAACAGTAATATCTCCACATTGCACGGTGCAATTCTGAAATTTTTAGCTTTTTCCTGTTAATCCTAGCATGATAAAGAAGATTCAAAGAGAGTGAGATGCCAGCTCCTTTCATTCAGTCAGTAGCTTCAAACATTTCTGGTATATGAAAAACATGTTTTTCAATGGCAAAAATCAATGAATATTGTAAATGCACAAACAGTAATATCTCCACATTGCAAGGTGCAATTCTGAAATTTTTTGCTTTTTCCTGCTAATCCTAGCATGATAAAGAAGATTCAAAGAGAGTGAGATGCCAGCTCCTTTCATTCAGTCAGTAGCTTCAAACATTTCTGGTATATGAAAAACATGTTTTTCAATGGCAAAAATCAATGAATATTGTAAATGCACAAACAGTAATATCTCCACATTGCACGGTGCAATTCTGAAATTTTTAGCTTTTTCCTGCTAATCCTAGCATGATAAAGAAGATTCAAAGAGAGTGAGATGCCAGCTCCTTTCATTCAGTCAGTAGCTTCAAACATTTCTGGTATATGAAAAACATGTTTTTCAATGGCAAAAATCAATGAATATTGTAAATGCACAAACAGTAATATCTCCACATTGCACGGTGCAATTCTGAAATTTTTAGCTTTTTCCTGTTAATCCTAGCATGATAAAGAAGATTCAAAGAGAGTGAGATGCCAGCTCCTTTCATTCAGTCAGTAGCTTCAAACATTTCTGGTATATGAAAAACATGTTTTTCAATGGCAAAAATCAATGAATATTGTAAATGCACAAACAGTAATATCTCCACATTGCAAGGTGCAATTCTGAAATTCTTTGCTTTTTCCTGTTAATCCTAGCATGATAAAGAAGATTCAAAGAGAGTGAGATGCCAGCTCCTTTCATTCAGTCAGTAGCTTCAAACATTTCTGGTATATGAAAAACATGTTTTTCAATGGCAAAAATCAATGAATATTGTAAATGCACAAACAGTAATATCTCCACATTGCAAGGTGCAATTCTGAAATTTTTTGCTTTTTCCTGCTAATCCTAGCATGATAAAGATTCAAAGAGAGTGAGATGCCAGCTCCTTTCATTCAGTCAGTAGCTTCAAACATTTCTGGTATATGAAAAACATGTTTTTCAATGGCAAAAATCAATGAATATTGTAAATGCACAAACAGTAATATCTCAACATTGCACGGTGCAATTCTGAAATTTTTAGCTTTTTCCTGTTAATCCTAGCATGATAAAGAAGATTCAAAGAGAGTGAGATGCCAGCTCCTTTCATTCAGTCAGTAGCTTCAAACATTTCTGGTATATGAAAAACATGTTTTTCAATGGCAAAAATCAATGAATATTGTAAATGCACAAACAGTAATATCTCCACATTGCAAGGTGCAATTCTGAAATTTTTTGCTTTTTCCTGCTAATCCTAGCATGATAAAGAAGATTCAAAGAGAGTGAGATGCCAGCTCCTT
>NW_027370670.1:0-34262 GCF_046119375.1 Phyllobates terribilis
AGAGTGAGATGCCAGCTCCTTTCATTCAGTCAGTAGCTTCAAACATTTCTGGACGTTTTTTCAATGGCAAAAATCAATGAATATTGTAAATGCACAAACAGTAATATCTCCACATTGCAAGGTGCAATTCTGAAATTTTTTGCTTTTTCCTGTTAATCCTAGCATGATAAAGAAGATTCAAAGAGAGTGAGATGCCAGCTCCTTTCATTCAGTCAGTAGCTTCAAACATTTCTGGTATATGAATAACATGATGTTTTTCAATGGCAAAAATCAATGAATATTGTAAATGCACAAACAGTAATATCTCCACATTGCAAGGTGCAATTCTGAAATTTTTTGCTTTTTCCTGCTAATCCTAGCATGATAAAGAAGATTCAAAGAGAGTGAGATGCCAGCTCCTTTCTTTCAGTCAGTAGCTTCAAACATTTCTGGACGTTTTTCAATGGCAAAAATCAATGAATATTGTAAATGCACAAACAGTAATATCTCCACATTGCAAGGTGCAATTCTGAAATTTTTTGCTTTTTCCTGCTAATCCTAGCATGATAAAGAAGATTCAAAGAGAGTGAGATGCCAGCTCCTTTCATTCAGTCAGTAGCTTCAAACATTTCTGGACGTTTTTCAATGGCAAAAATCAATGAATATTGTAAATGCACGAACAGTAATATCTCCACATTGCAAGGTGCAATTCTGAAATTTTTTGCTTTTTCCTGCTAATCCTAGCAGGATAAAGAAGATTCAAAGAGAGTGAGATGCCAGCTCCTTTCATTCAGTCAGTAGCTTCAAACATTTCTGGTATATGAAAAACATGTTTTCAATGGCAAAAAATCAATGAATATTGTAAATGCACAAACAGTAATATCTCCACATTGCAAGGTGCAATTCTGAAATTTTTTGCTTTTTCCTGCTAATCCTAGCATGATAAAGAAGATTCAAAGAGAGTGAGATGCCAGCTCCTTTCATTCAGTCAGTAGCTTCAAACATTTCTGGTATATGAAAAACATGTTTTTCAATGGCAAAAAATCAATGAATATTGTAAATGCACAAACAGTAATATCTCCACATTGCAAGGTGCAATTCTGAAATTTTTTGCTTTTTCCTGCTAATCCTAGCATGATAAAGAAGATTCAAAGAGAGTGAGATGCCAGCTCCTTTCATTCAGTCAGTAGCTTCAAACATTTCTGGACGTTTTTCAATGGCAAAAATCAATGAATATTGTAAATGCACAAACAGTAATATCTCCACATTGCAAGGTGCAATTCTGAAATTTTTTGCTTTTCCTGTTAATCCTAGCATGATAAAGAAGATTCAAAGAGAGTGAGATGCCAGCTCCTTTCATTCAGTCAGTAGCTTCAAACATTTCTGGTATATGAATAACATGATGTTTTTCAATGGCAAAAATCAATGAATATTGTAAATGCACAAACAGTAATATCTCCACATTGCAAGGTGCAATTCTGAAATTTTTTGCTTTTTCCTGCTAATCCTAGCATGATAAAGAAGATTCAAAGAGAGTGAGATGCCAGCTCCTTTCATTCAGTCAGTAGCTTCAAACATTTCTGGTATATGAAAAACATGTTTTTCAATGGCAAAAATCAATGAATATTGTAAATGCACAAACAGTAATATCTCCACATTGCAAAGTGCAATTCTGAAATTTTTTGCTTTTTCCTGCTAATCCTAGCATGATAAAGAAGATTCAAAGAGAGTGAGATGCCAGCTCCTTTCATTCAGTCAGTAGCTTCAAACATTTCTGGACGTTTTTCAATGGCAAAAATCAATGAATATTGTAAATGCACAAACAGTAATATCTCCACATTGCAAGGTGCAATTCTGAAATTTTTTGCTTTTTCCTGCTAATCCTAGCATGATAAAGAAGATTCAAAGAGAGTGAGATGCCAGCTCCTTTCATTCAGTCAGTAGCTTCAAACATTTCTGGTATATGAAAAACATGTTTTTCAATGGCAAAAATCAATGAATATTGTAAATGCACAAACAGTAATATCTCCACATTGCAAAGTGCAATTCTGAAATTTTTTGCTTTTTCCTGCTAATCCTAGCATGATAAAGAAGATTCAAAGAGAGTGAGATGCCAGCTCCTTTCATTCAGTCAGTAGCTTCAAACATTTCTGGACGTTTTTCAATGGCAAAAATCAATGAATATTGTAAATGCACAAACAGTAATATCTCCACATTGCAAGGTGCAATTCTGAAATTTTTTGCTTTTTCCTGCTAATCCTAGCATGATAAAGAAGATTCAAAGAGAGTGAGATGCCAGCTCCTTTCATTCAGTCAGTAGCTTCAAACATTTCTGGACATTTTTCAATGGCAAAAATCAATGAATATTGTAAATGCACAAACAGTAATATCTCCACATTGCAAGGTGCAATTCTGAAATTTTTTGCTTTTTCCTGTTAATCCTAGCATGATAAAGAAGATTCAAAGAGAGTGAGATGCCAGCTCCTTTCATTCAGTCAGTAGCTTTCAAACATTTCTGGTATATGAAAAACATGTTTTCAATGGCAAAAATCAATGAATATTGTAAATGCACAAACAGTAATATCTCCACATTGCAAGGTGCAATTCTGAAATTTTTGCTTTTTCCTGCTAATCCTAGCATGATAAAGAAGATTCAAAGAGAGTGAGATGCCAGCTCCTTTCATTCAGTCAGTAGCTTCAAACATTTCTGGACGTTTTTCAATGGCAAAAATCAATGAATATTGTAAATGCACAAACAGTAATATCTCCACATTGCAAGGTGCAATTCTGAAATTTTTTGCTTTTTCCTGCTAATCCTAGCAGGATAAAGAAGATTCAAAGAGAGTGAGATGCCAGCTCCTTTCATTCAGTCAGTAGCTTCAAACATTTCTGATATATGAAAAACATGTTTTTCAATGGCAAAAATCAATGAATATTGTAAATGCACAAACAGTAATATCTCCACATTGCAAGGTGCAATTCTGAAATTTTTTGCTTTTTCCTGCTAATCCTAGCATGATAAAGATTCAAAGAGAGTGAGATGCCAGCTCCTTTCATTCAGTCAGTAGCTTCAAACATTTCTGGTATATGAAAAGCATGTTTTTCAATGGCAAAAATCAATGAATATTGTAAATGCACAAACAGTAATATCTCCACATTGCAAGGTGCAATTCTGAAATTTTTTGCTTTTTCCTGCTAATCCTAGCATGATAAAGAAGATTCAAAGAGAGTGAGATGCCAGCTCCTTTCATTCAGTCAGTAGCTTCAAACATTTCTGGTATATGAAAAACATGTTTTTCAATGGCAAAAATCAATGAATATTGTAAATGCACAAACAGTAATATCTCCACATTGCAAGGTGCAATTCTGAAATTTTTTGCTTTTTCCTGCTAATCCTAGCATGATAAAGAAGATTCAAAGAGAGTGAGATGCCAGCTCCTTTCATTCAGTCAGTAGCTTCAAACATTTCTGGACGTTTTTCAATGGCAAAAATCAATGAATATTGTAAATGCACAAACAGTAATATCTCCACATTGCAAGGTGCAATTCTGAAATTTTTTGCTTTTTCCTGTTAATCCTAGCATGATAAAGAAGATTCAAAGAGAGTGAGATGCCAGCTCCTTTCATTCAGTCAGTAGCTTCAAACATTTCTGGTATATGAATAACATGATGTTTTTCAATGGCAAAAATCAATGAATATTGTAAATGCACAAACAGTAATATCTCCACATTGCAAGGTGCAATTCTGAAATTTTTTGCTTTTTCCTGCTAATCCTAGCATGATAAAGAAGATTCAAAGAGAGTGAGATGCCAGCTCCTTTCTTTCAGTCAGTAGCTTCAAACATTTCTGGACATGTTTTTCAATGGCAAAAATCAATGAATAATTGTAAATGCACAAACAGTAATATCTCCACATTGCAAGGTGCAATTCTGAAATTTTTTGCTTTTTCCTGCTAATCCTAGCATGATAAAGAAGATTCAAAGAGAGTGAGATGCCAGCTCCTTTCATTCAGTCAGTAGCTTCAAACATTTCTGGACGTTTTTCAATGGCAAAAATCAATGAATATTGTAAATGCACGAACAGTAATATCTCCACATTGCAAGGTGCAATTCTGAAATTTTTTGCTTTTTCCTGCTAATCCTAGCAGGATAAAGAAGATTCAAAGAGAGTGAGATGCCAGCTCCTTTCATTCAGTCAGTAGCTTCAAACATTTCTGGTATATGAAAAACATGTTTTTCAATGGCAAAAATCAATGAATATTGTAAATGCACAAACAGTAATATCTCCACATTGCAAGGTGCAATTCTGAAATTTTTTGCTTTTTCCTGCTAATCCTAGCATGATAAAGAAGATTCAAAGAGAGTGAGATGCCAGCTCCTTTCATTCAGTCAGTAGCTTCAAACATTTCTGGTATATGAAAAACATGTTTTTCAATGGCAAAAATCAATGAATATTGTAAATGCACAAACAGTAATATCTCCACATTGCAAGGTGCAATTCTGAAATTTTTTGCTTTTTCCTGCTAATCCTAGCATGATAAAGAAGATTCAAAGAGAGTGAGATGCCAGCTCCTTTCATTCAGTCAGTAGCTTCAAACATTTCTGGTATATGAAAAACATGTTTTTCAATGGCAAAAATCAATGAATATTGTAAATGCACAAACAGTAATATCTCCACATTGCAAGGTGCAATTCTGAAATTTTTTGCTTTTTCCTGCTAATCCTAGCATGATAAAGAAGATTCAAAGAGAGTGAGATGCCAGCTCCTTTCATTCAGTCAGTAGCTTCAAACATTTCTGGTATATGAAAAACATGTTTTTCAATGGCAAAAATCAATGAATATTGTAAATGCACAAACAGTAATATCTCCACATTGCAAGGTGCAATTCTGAAATTTTTTGCTTTTTCCTGCTAATCCTAGCATGATAAAGAAGATTCAAAGAGAGTGAGATGCCAGCTCCTTTCATTCAGTCAGTAGCTTCAAACATTTCTGGTATATGAAAAACATGTTTTTCAATGGCAAAAATCAATGAATATTCTAAATGCACAAACAGTAATATCTCCACATTGCAAGGTGCAATTCTGAAATTTTTTGCTTTTTCCTGCTAATCCTAGCATGATAAAGAAGATTCAAAGAGAGTGAGATGCCAGCTCCTTTCATTCAGTCAGTAGCTTCAAACATTTCTGGACGTTTTTCAATGGCAAAAATCAATGAATATTGTAAATGCACAAACAGTAATATCTCCACATTGCAAGGTGCAATTCTGAAATTTTTTGCTTTTTCCTGCTAATCCTAGCATGATAAAGAAGATTCAAAGAGAGTGAGATGCCAGCTCCTTTCATTCAGTCAGTAGCTTCAAACATTTCTGGTATATGAAAAACATGTTTTTCAATGGCAAAAATCAATGAATATTGTAAATGCACAAACAGTAATATCTCCACATTGCAAGGTGCAATTCTGAAATTTTTTGCTTTTTCCTGCTAATCCTAGCATGATAAAGAAGATTCAAAGAGAGTGAGATGCCAGCTCCTTTCATTCAGTCAGTAGCTTCAAACATTTCTGGTATATGAAAAACATGTTTTTCAATGGCAAAAATCAATGAATATTGTAAATGCACAAACAGTAATATCTCCACATTGCAAGGTGCAATTCTGAATTTTTTTGCTTTTTCCTGCTAATCCTAGCATGATAAAGAAGATTCAAAGAGAGTGAGATGCCAGCTCCTTTCTTTCAGTCAGTAGCTTCAAACATTTCTGGACGTTTTTCAATGGCAAAAATCAATGAATATTGTAAATGCACAAACAGTAATATCTCCACATTGCAAGGTGCAATTCTGAAATTTTTTGCTTTTTCCTGCTAATCCTAGCATGATAAAGAAGATTCAAAGAGAGTGAGATGCCAGCTCCTTTCATTCAGTCAGTAGCTTCAAACATTTCTGACGTTTTTCAATGGCAAAAATCAATGAATATTGTAAATGCACGAACAGTAATATCTCCACATTGCAAGGTGCAATTCTGAATTTTTTGCTTTTTCCTGCTAATCCTAGCAGGATAAAGAAGATTCAAAGAGAGTGAGATGCCAGCTCCTTTCATTCAGTCAGTAGCTTCAAACATTTCTGGTATATGAAAAACATGTTTTTCAATGGCAAAAATCAATGAATATTGTAAATGCACAAACAGTAATATCTCCACATTGCAAGGTGCAATTCTGAAATTTTTTGCTTTTTCCTGCTAATCCTAGCATGATAAAGAAGATTCAAAGAGAGTGAGATGCCAGCTCCTTTCATTCAGTCAGTAGCTTCAAACATTTCTGGTATATGAAAAACATGTTTTTCAATGGCAAAAATCAATGAATATTGTAAATGCACAAACAGTAATATCTCCACATTGCAAGGTGCAATTCTGAAATTTTTTGCTTTTTCCTGCTAATCCTAGCATGATAAAGAAGATTCAAAGAGAGTGAGATGCCAGCTCCTTTCATTCAGTCAGTAGCTTCAAACATTTCTGGTATATGAAAAACATGTTTTTCAATGGCAAAAATCAATGAATATTGTAAATGCACAAACAGTAATATCTCCACATTGCAAGGTGCAATTCTGAAATTTTTTGCTTTTTCCTGCTAATCCTAGCATGATAAAGAAGATTCAAAGAGAGTGAGATGCCAGCTCCTTTCATTCAGTCAGTAGCTTCAAACATTTCTGGTATATGAAAAACATGTTTTTCAATGGCAAAAATCAATGAATATTGTAAATGCACAAACAGTAATATCTCCACATTGCAAGGTGCAATTCTGAAATTTTTTGCTTTTTCCTGCTAATCCTAGCATGATAAAGAAGATTCAAAGAGAGTGAGATGCCAGCTCCTTTCATTCAGTCAGTAGCTTCAAACATTTCTGGTATATGAAAAACATGTTTTTCAATGGCAAAAATCAATGAATATTCTAAATGCACAAACAGTAATATCTCCACATTGCAAGGTGCAATTCTGAAATTTTTTGCTTTTTCCTGCTAATCCTAGCATGATAAAGAAGATTCAAAGAGAGTGAGATGCCAGCTCCTTTCATTCAGTCAGTAGCTTCAAACATTTCTGGACGTTTTTCAATGGCAAAATCAATGAATATTGTAAATGCACAAACAGTAATATCTCCACATTGCAAGGTGCAATTCTGAAATTTTTTGCTTTTTCCTGCTAATCCTAGCATGATAAAGAAGATTCAAAGAGAGTGAGATGCCAGCTCCTTTCATTCAGTCAGTAGCTTCAAACATTTCTGGTATATGAAAAACATGTTTTTCAATGGCAAAAATCAATGAATATTGTAAATGCACAAACAGTAATATCTCCACATTGCAAGGTGCAATTCTGAAATTTTTTGCTTTTTCCTGCTAATCCTAGCATGATAAAGAAGATTCAAAGAGAGTGAGATGCCAGCTCCTTTCATTCAGTCAGTAGCTTCAAACATTTCTGGTATATGAAAAACATGTTTTTCAATGGCAAAAATCAATGAATATTCTAAATGCACAAACAGTAATATCTCCACATTGCAAGGTGCAATTCTGAAATTTTTTGCTTTTTCCTGCTAATCCTAGCATGATAAAGAAGATTCAAAGAGAGTGAGATGCCAGCTCCTTTCATTCAGTCAGTAGCTTCAAACATTTCTGGACGTTTTTCAATGGCAAAAATCAATGAATATTGTAAATGCACAAACAGTAATATCTCCACATTGCAAGGTGCAATTCTGAAATTTTTTGCTTTTTCCTGCTAATCCTAGCATGATAAAGAAGATTCAAAGAGAGTGAGATGCCAGCTCCTTTCATTCAGTCAGTAGCTTCAAACATTTCTGGTATATGAAAAACATGTTTTTCAATGGCAAAAATCAATGAATATTGTAAATGCACAAACAGTAATATCTCCACATTGCAAGGTGCAATTCTGAAATTTTTTGCTTTTTCCTGCTAATCCTAGCATGATAAAGAAGATTCAAAGAGAGTGAGATGCCAGCTCCTTTCATTCAGTCAGTAGCTTCAAACATTTCTGGTATATGAAAAACATGTTTTTCAATGGCAAAAATCAATGAATATTCTAAATGCACAAACAGTAATATCTCCACATTGCAAGGTGCAATTCTGAAATTTTTTGCTTTTTCCTGCTAATCCTAGCATGATAAAGAAGATTCAAAGAGAGTGAGATGCCAGCTCCTTTCATTCAGTCAGTAGCTTCAAACATTTCTGGACGTTTTTCAATGGCAAAAATCAATGAATATTGTAAATGCACAAACAGTAATATCTCCACATTGCAAGGTGCAATTCTGAAATTTTTTGCTTTTTCCTGCTAATCCTAGCATGATAAAGAAGATTCAAAGAGAGTGAGATGCCAGCTCCTTTCATTCAGTCAGTAGCTTCAAACATTTCTGGTATATGAAAAACATGTTTTTCAATGGCAAAAATCAATGAATATTGTAAATGCACAAACAGTAATATCTCCACATTGCAAGGTGCAATTCTGAAATTTTTTGCTTTTTCCTGCTAATCCTAGCATGATAAAGAAGATTCAAAGAGAGTGAGATGCCAGCTCCTTTCATTCAGTCAGTAGCTTCAAACATTTCTGGTATATGAAAAACATGTTTTTCAATGGCAAAAATCAATGAATATTCTAAATGCACAAACAGTAATATCTCCACATTGCAAGGTGCAATTCTGAAATTTTTTGCTTTTTCCTGCTAATCCTAGCATGATAAAGAAGATTCAAAGAGAGTGAGATGCCAGCTCCTTTCATTCAGTCAGTAGCTTCAAACATTTCTGGACGTTTTTCAATGGCAAAAATCAATGAATATTGTAAATGCACAAACAGTAATATCTCCACATTGCAAGGTGCAATTCTGAAATTTTTTGCTTTTTCCTGCTAATCCTAGCATGATAAAGAAGATTCAAAGAGAGTGAGATGCCAGCTCCTTTCATTCAGTCAGTAGCTTCAAACATTTCTGGTATATGAAAAACATGTTTTTCAATGGCAAAAATCAATGAATATTGTAAATGCACAAACAGTAATATCTCCACATTGCAAGGTGCAATTCTGAAATTTTTTGCTTTTTCCTGCTAATCCTAGCATGATAAAGAAGATTCAAAGAGAGTGAGATGCCAGCTCCTTTCATTCAGTCAGTAGCTTCAAACATTTCTGGTATATGAAAAACGTTTTTCAATGGCAAAAATCAATGAATATTGTAAATGCACAAACAGTAATATCTCCACATTGCAAGGTGCAATTCTGAAATTTTTTGCTTTTTCCTACTAATCCTAGCATGATAAAGAAGATTCAAAGAGAGTGAGATGCCAGCTCCTTTCATTCAGTCAGTAGCTTCAAACATTTCTGGTATATGAAAAACATGTTTTTCAATGGCAAAAATCAATGAATATTGTAAATGCACAAACAGTAATATTTCCACATTGCAAGGTGCAATTCTGAATTTTTTTTGCTTTTTCCTGCTAATCCTAGCATGATAAAGAAGATTCAAAGAGAGTGAGATGCCAGCTCCTTTCATCCAGTCAGTAGCTTCAAACATTTCTGGACGTTTTTCAATGGCAAAAATCAATGAATATTGTAAATGCACAAACAGTAATATCTCCACATTGCAAGGTGCAATTCTGAAATTTTTTGCTTTTTCCTGTTAATCCTAGCATGATAAAGAAGATTCAAAGAGAGTGAGATGCCAGCTACTTTCATTCAGTCAGTAGCTTCAAACATTTCTGGTATATGAAAAACATGTTTTTCAATGGCAAAAATCAATGAATATTGTAAATGCACAAACAGTAATATCTCCACATTGCAAGGTGCAATTCTGAAATTTTTTGCTTTTTCCTGCTAATCCTAGCATGATAAAGAAGATTCAAAGAGAGTGAGATGCCAGCTCCTTTCATTCAGTCAGTAGCTTCAAACATTTCTGGTATATGAAAAACATGTTTTTCAATGGCAAAAATCAATGAATATTCTAAATGCACAAACAGTAATATCTCCACATTGCAAGGTGCAATTCTGAAATTTTTTGCTTTTTCCTGCTAATCCTAGCATGATAAAGAAGATTCAAAGAGAGTGAGATGCCAGCTCCTTTCATTCAGTCAGTAGCTTCAAACATTTCTGGACGTTTTTCAATGGCAAAAATCAATGAATATTGTAAATGCACAAACAGTAATATCTCCACATTGCAAGGTGCAATTCTGAAATTTTTTGCTTTTTCCTGCTAATCCTAGCAGGATAAAGAAGATTCAAAGAGAGTAAGATGCCAGCTCCTTTCATTCAGTCAGTAGCTTCAAACATTTCTGGTATATGAATAACATGATGTTTTTCAATGGCAAAAATCAATGAATATTGTAAATGCACAAACAGTAATATCTCCACATTGCAAGGTGCAATTCTGAAATTTTTTGCTTTTTCCTGCTAATCCTAGCATGATAAAGAAGATTCAAAGAGAGTGAGATGCCAGCTCCTTTCTTTCAGTCAGTAGCTTCAAACATTTCTGGACGTTTTTCAATGGCAAAAATCAATGAATATTGTAAATGCACAAACAGTAATATCTCCACATTGCAAGGTGCAATTCTGAAATTTTTTGCTTTTTCCTGCTAATCCTAGCATGATAAAGAAGATTCAAAGAGAGTGAGATGCCAGCTCCTTTCATTCAGTCAGTAGCTTCAAACATTTCTGGACGTTTTTCAATGGCAAAAATCAATGAATATTGTAAATGCACGAACAGTAATATCTCCACATTGCAAGGTGCAATTCTGAAATTTTTTGCTTTTTCCTGCTAATCCTAGCAGGATAAAGAAGATTCAAAGAGAGTGAGATGCCAGCTCTTTTCATTCAGTCAGTAGCTTCAAACATTTCTGGTATATGAAAAACATGTTTTTCAATGGCAAAAATCAATGAATATTGTAAATGCACAAACAGTAATATCTCCACATTGCAAGGTGCAATTCTGAAATTTTTTGCTTTTTCCTGCTAATCCTAGCATGATAAAGAAGATTCAAAGAGAGTGAGATGCCAGCTCCTTTCATTCAGTCAGTAGCTTCAAACATTTCTGGTATATGAAAAACATGTTTTTCAATGGCAAAAATCAATGAATATTGTAAATGCACAAACAGTAATATCTCCACATTGCAAGGTGCAATTCTGAAATTTTTTGCTTTTTCCTGCTAATCCTAGCATGATAAAGAAGATTCAAAGAGAGTGAGATGCCAGCTCCTTTCATTCAGTCAGTAGCTTCAAACATTTCTGGTATATGAAAAACATGTTTTTCAATGGCAAAAATCAATGAATATTGTAAATGCACAAACAGTAATATCTCCACATTGCAAGGTGCAATTCTGAAATTTTTTGCTTTTTCCTGCTAATCCTAGCATGATAAAGAAGATTCAAAGAGAGTGAGATGCCAGCTCCTTTCATTCAGTCAGTAGCTTCAAACATTTCTGGTATATGAAAAACATGTTTTTCAATGGCAAAAATCAATGAATATTGTAAATGCACAAACAGTAATATCTCCACATTGCAAGGTGCAATTCTGAAATTTTTTGCTTTTTCCTGCTAATCCTAGCATGATAAAGAAGATTCAAAGAGAGTGAGATGCCAGCTCCTTTCATTCAGTCAGTAGCTTCAAACATTTCTGGTATATGAAAAACATGTTTTTCAATGGCAAAAATCAATGAATATTCTAAATGCACAAACAGTAATATCTCCACATTGCAAGGTGCAATTCTGAAATTTTTTGCTTTTTCCTGCTAATCCTAGCATGATAAAGAAGATTCAAAGAGAGTGAGATGCCAGCTCCTTTCATTCAGTCAGTAGCTTCAAACATTTCTGGACGTTTTTCAATGGCAAAAATCAATGAATATTGTAAATGCACAAACAGTAATATCTCCACATTGCAAGGTGCAATTCTGAAATTTTTTGCTTTTTCCTGCTAATCCTAGCAGGATAAAGAAGATTCAAAGAGAGTAAGATGCCAGCTCCTTTCATTCAGTCAGTAGCTTCAAACATTTCTGGTATATGAAAAACATGTTTTTCAATGGCAAAAATCAATGAATATTGTAAATGCACAAACAGTAATATCTCCACATTGCAAGGTGCAATTCTGAAATTTTTTGCTTTTTCCTGCTAATCCTAGCATGATAAAGAAGATTCAAAGAGAGTGAGATGCCAGCTCCTTTCATTCAGTCAGTAGCTTCAAACATTTCTGGTATATGAAAAACATGTTTTTCAATGGCAAAAATCAATGAATATTGTAAATGCACAAACAGTAATATCTCCACATTGCAAGGTGCAATTCTGAAATTTTTTGCTTTTTCCTGCTAATCCTAGCATGATAAAGAAGATTCAAAGAGAGTGAGATGCCAGCTCCTTTCATTCAGTCAGTAGCTTCAAACATTTCTGGTATATGAAAAACGTTTTTCAATGGCAAAAATCAATGAATATTGTAAATGCACAAACAGTAATATCTCCACATTGCAAGGTGCAATTCTGAAATTTTTTGCTTTTTCCTACTAATCCTAGCATGATAAAGAAGATTCAAAGAGAGTGAGATGCCAGCTCCTTTCATTCAGTCAGTAGCTTCAAACATTTCTGGTATATGAAAAACATGTTTTTCAATGGCAAAAATCAATGAATATTGTAAATGCACAAACAGTAATATTTCCACATTGCAAGGTGCAATTCTGAATTTTTTTTGCTTTTTCCTGCTAATCCTAGCATGATAAAGAAGATTCAAAGAGAGTGAGATGCCAGCTCCTTTCATCCAGTCAGTAGCTTCAAACATTTCTGGACGTTTTTCAATGGCAAAAATCAATGAATATTGTAAATGCACAAACAGTAATATCTCCACATTGCAAGGTGCAATTCTGAAATTTTTTGCTTTTTCCTGTTAATCCTAGCATGATAAAGAAGATTCAAAGAGAGTGAGATGCCAGCTACTTTCATTCAGTCAGTAGCTTCAAACATTTCTGGTATATGAAAAACATGTTTTTCAATGGCAAAAATCAATGAATATTGTAAATGCACAAACAGTAATATCTCCACATTGCAAGGTGCAATTCTGAAATTTTTTGCTTTTTCCTGCTAATCCTAGCATGATAAAGAAGATTCAAAGAGAGTGAGATGCCAGCTCCTTTCATTCAGTCAGTAGCTTCAAACATTTCTGGTATATGAAAAACATGTTTTTCAATGGCAAAAATCAATGAATATTCTAAATGCACAAACAGTAATATCTCCACATTGCAAGGTGCAATTCTGAAATTTTTTGCTTTATCCTGCTAATCCTAGCATGATAAAGAAGATTCAAAGAGAGTGAGATGCCAGCTCCTTTCATTCAGTCAGTAGCTTCAAACATTTCTGGACGTTTTTCAATGGCAAAAATCAATGAATATTGTAAATGCACAAACAGTAATATCTCCACATTGCAAGGTGCAATTCTGAAATTTTTTGCTTTTTCCTGCTAATCCTAGCAGGATAAAGAAGATTCAAAGAGAGTAAGATGCCAGCTCCTTTCATTCAGTCAGTAGCTTCAAACATTTCTGGTATATGAAAAACATGTTTTTCAATGGCAAAAATCAATGAATATTGTAAATGCACAAACAGTAATATCTCCACATTGCAAGGTGCAATTCTGAAATTTTTTGCTTTTTCCTGCTAATCCTAGCATGATAAAGAAGATTCAAAGAGAGTGAGATGCCAGCTCCTTTCATTCAGTCAGTAGCTTCAAACATTTCTGGTATATGAAAAACATGTTTTTCAATGGCAAAAATCAATGAATATTGTAAATGCACAAACAGTAATATCTCCACATTGCAAGGTGCAATTCTGAAATTTTTTGCTTTTTCCTGCTAATCCTAGCATGATAAAGAAGATTCAAAGAGAGTGAGATGCCAGCTCCTTTCATTCAGTCAGTAGCTTCAAACATTTCTGGTATATGAAAAACATGTTTTTCAATGGCAAAAATCAATGAATATTGTAAATGCACAAACAGTAATATCTCCACATTGCAAAGTGCAATTCTGAAATTTTTTGCTTTTTCCTGCTAATCCTAGCATGATAAAGAAGATTCAAAGAGAGTGAGATGCCAGCTCCTTTCATTCAGTCAGTAGCTTCAAACATTTCTGGACGTTTTTCAATGGCAAAAATCAATGAATATTGTAAATGCACAAACAGTAATATCTCCACATTGCAAGGTGCAATTCTGAAATTTTTTGCTTTTTCCTGCTAATCCTAGCATGATAAAGAAGATTCAAAGAGAGTGAGATGCCAGCTCCTTTCATTCAGTCAGTAGCTTCAAACATTTCTGGTATATGAAAAACATGTTTTTCAATGGCAAAAATCAATGAATATTGTAAATGCACAAACAGTAATATCTCCACATTGCAAAGTGCAATTCTGAAATTTTTTGCTTTTTCCTGCTAATCCTAGCATGATAAAGAAGATTCAAAGAGAGTGAGATGCCAGCTCCTTTCATTCAGTCAGTAGCTTCAAACATTTCTGGACGTTTTTCAATGGCAAAAATCAATGAATATTGTAAATGCACAAACAGTAATATCTCCACATTGCAAGGTGCAATTCTGAAATTTTTTGCTTTTTCCTGCTAATCCTAGCATGATAAAGAAGATTCAAAGAGAGTGAGATGCCAGCTCCTTTCATTCAGTCAGTAGCTTCAAACATTTCTGGACGTTTTTCAATGGCAAAAATCAATGAATATTGTAAATGCACAAACAGTAATATCTCCACATTGCAAGGTGCAATTCTGAAATTTTTTGCTTTTTCCTGTTAATCCTAGCATGATAAAGAAGATTCAAAGAGAGTGAGATGCCAGCTCCTTTCATTCAGTCAGTAGCTTCAAACATTTCTGGTATATGAAAAACATGTTTTTCAATGGCAAAAATCAATGAATATTGTAAATGCACAAACAGTAATATCTCCACATTGCAAGGTGCAATTCTGAAATTTTTTGCTTTTTCCTGCTAATCCTAGCATGATAAAGAAGATTCAAAGAGAGTGAGATGCCAGCTCCTTTCATTCAGTCAGTAGCTTCAAACATTTCTGGACGTTTTTCAATGGCAAAAATCAATGAATATTGTAAATGCACAAACAGTAATATCTCCACATTGCAAGGTGCAATTCTGAAATTTTTTGCTTTTTCCTGTTAATCCTAGCATGATAAAGAAGATTCAAAGAGAGTGAGATGCCAGCTCCTTTCATTCAGTCAGTAGCTTCAAACATTTCTGGTATATGAATAACATGATGTTTTTCAATGGCAAAAATCAATGAATATTGTAAATGCACAAACAGTAATAGCTCCACATTGCAAGGTGCAATTCTGAAATTTTTTGCTTTTTCCTGCTAATCCTAGCATGATAAAGAAGATTCAAAGAGAGTGAGATGCCAGCTCCTTTCATTCAGTCAGTAGCTTCAAACATTTCTGGTATATGAAAAACATGTTTTTCAATGGCAAAAATCAATGAATATTGTAAATGCACAAACAGTAATATCTCCACATTGCAAAGTGCAATTCTGAAATTTTTTGCTTTTTCCTGCTAATCCTAGCATGATAAAGAAGATTCAAAGAGAGTGAGATGCCAGCTCCTTTCATTCAGTCAGTAGCTTCAAACATTTCTGGACGTTTTTCAATGGCAAAAATCAATGAATATTGTAAATGCACAAACAGTAATATCTCCACATTGCAAGGTGCAATTCTGAAATTTTTTGCTTTTTCCTGCTAATCCTAGCATGATAAAGAAGATTCAAAGAGAGTGAGATGCCAGCTCCTTTCATTCAGTCAGTAGCTTCAAACATTTCTGGTATATGAAAAACATGTTTTTCAATGGCAAAAATCAATGAATATTGTAAATGCACAAACAGTAATATCTCCACATTGCAAAGTGCAATTCTGAAATTTTTTGCTTTTTCCTGCTAATCCTAGCATGATAAAGAAGATTCAAAGAGAGTGAGATGCCAGCTCCTTTCATTCAGTCAGTAGCTTCAAACATTTCTGGACATTTTTCAATGGCAAAAATCAATGAATATTGTAAATGCACAAACAGTAATATCTCCACATTGCAAGGTGCAATTCTGAAATTTTTTGCTTTTTCCTGCTAATCCTAGCATGATAAAGAAGATTCAAAGAGAGTGAGATGCCAGCTCCTTTCATTCAGTCAGTAGCTTCAAACATTTCTGGTATATGAAAAACATGTTTTTCAATGGCAAAAATCAATGAATATTGTAAATGCACAAACAGTAATATCTCCACATTGCAAAGTGCAATTCTGAAATTTTTTGCTTTTTCCTGCTAATCCTAGCATGATAAAGAAGATTCAAAGAGAGTGAGATGCCAGCTCCTTTCATTCAGTCAGTAGCTTCAAACATTTCTGGACGTTTTTCAATGGCAAAAATCAATGAATATTGTAAATGCACAAACAGTAATATCTCCACATTGCAAGGTGCAATTCTGAAATTTTTTGCTTTTTCCTGCTAATCCTAGCATGATAAAGAAGATTCAAAGAGAGTGAGATGCCAGCTCCTTTCATTCAGTCAGTAGCTTCAAACATTTCTGGACGTTTTTCAATGGCAAAAATCAATGAATATTGTAAATGCACAAACAGTAATATCTCCACATTGCAAGGTGCAATTCTGAAATTTTTTGCTTTTTCCTGTTAATCCTAGCATGATAAAGAAGATTCAAAGAGAGTGAGATGCCAGCTCCTTTCATTCAGTCAGTAGCTTCAAACATTTCTGGTATATGAAAAACATGTTTTTCAATGGCAAAAATCAATGAATATTGTAAATGCACAAACAGTAATATCTCCACATTGCAAGGTGCAATTCTGAAATTTTTTGCTTTTTCCTGCTAATCCTAGCATGATAAAGAAGATTCAAAGAGAGTGAGATGCCAGCTCCTTTCATTCAGTCAGTAGCTTCAAACATTTCTGGACGTTTTTCAATGGCAAAAATCAATGAATATTGTAAATGCACAAACAGTAATATCTCCACATTGCAAGGTGCAATTCTGAAATTTTTTGCTTTTTCCTGCTAATCCTAGCAGGATAAAGAAGATTCAAAGAGAGTGAGATGCCAGCTCCTTTCATTCAGTCAGTAGCTTCAAACATTTCTGATATATGAAAAACATGTTTTTCAATGGCAAAAATCAATGAATATTGTAAATGCACAAACAGTAATATCTCCACATTGCAAGGTGCAATTCTGAAATTTTTTGCTTTTTCCTGCTAATCCTAGCATGATAAAGATTCAAAGAGAGTGAGATGCCAGCTCCTTTCATTCAGTCAGTAGCTTCAAACATTTCTGGTATATGAAAAGCATGTTTTTCAATGGCAAAAATCAATGAATATTGTAAATGCACAAACAGTAATATCTCCACATTGCAAGGTGCAATTCTGAAATTTTTTGCTTTTTCCTGCTAATCCTAGCATGATAAAGAAGATTCAAAGAGAGTGAGATGCCAGCTCCTTTCATTCAGTCAGTAGCTTCAAACATTTCTGGTATATGAAAAACATGTTTTTCAATGGCAAAAATCAATGAATATTGTAAATGCACAAACAGTAATATCTCCACATTGCAAGGTGCAATTCTGAAATTTTTTGCTTTTTCCTGCTAATCCTAGCATGATAAAGAAGATTCAAAGAGAGTGAGATGCCAGCTCCTTTCATTCAGTCAGTAGCTTCAAACATTTCTGGACATTTTTCAATGGCAAAAATCAATGAATATTGTAAATGCACAAACAGTAATATCTCCACATTGCAAAGTGCAATTCTGAAATTTTTTGCTTTTTCCTGCTAATCCTAGCATGATAAAGAAGATTCAAAGAGAGTGAGATGCCAGCTCCTTTCATTCAGTCAGTAGCTTCAAACATTTCTGGACGTTTTTCAATGGCAAAAATCAATGAATATTGTAAATGCACAAACAGTAATATCTCCACATTGCAAGGTGCAATTCTGAAATTTTTTGCTTTTTCCTGCTAATCCTAGCATGATAAAGAAGATTCAAAGAGAGTGAGATGCCAGCTCCTTTCATTCAGTCAGTAGCTTCAAACATTTCTGGACGTTTTTCAATGGCAAAAATCAATGAATATTGTAAATGCACAAACAGTAATATCTCCACATTGCAAGGTGCAATTCTGAAATTTTTTGCTTTTTCCTGTTAATCCTAGCATGATAAAGAAGATTCAAAGAGAGTGAGATGCCAGCTCCTTTCATTCAGTCAGTAGCTTCAAACATTTCTGGTATATGAAAAACATGTTTTTCAATGGCAAAAATCAATGAATATTGTAAATGCACAAACAGTAATATCTCCACATTGCAAGGTGCAATTCTGAAATTTTTTGCTTTTTCCTGCTAATCCTAGCATGATAAAGAAGATTCAAAGAGAGTGAGATGCCAGCTCCTTTCATTCAGTCAGTAGCTTCAAACATTTCTGGACGTTTTTCAATGGCAAAAATCAATGAATATTGTAAATGCACAAACAGTAATATCTCCACATTGCAAGGTGCAATTCTGAAATTTTTTGCTTTTTCCTGCTAATCCTAGCAGGATAAAGAAGATTCAAAGAGAGTGAGATGCCAGCTCCTTTCATTCAGTCAGTAGCTTCAAACATTTCTGATATATGAAAAACATGTTTTTCAATGGCAAAAATCAATGAATATTGTAAATGCACAAACAGTAATATCTCCACATTGCAAGGTGCAATTCTGAAATTTTTTGCTTTTTCCTGCTAATCCTAGCATGATAAAGATTCAAAGAGAGTGAGATGCCAGCTCCTTTCATTCAGTCAGTAGCTTCAAACATTTCTGGTATATGAAAAGCATGTTTTTCAATGGCAAAAATCAATGAATATTGTAAATGCACAAACAGTAATATCTCCACATTGCAAGGTGCAATTCTGAAATTTTTTGCTTTTTCCTGCTAATCCTAGCATGATAAAGAAGATTCAAAGAGAGTGAGATGCCAGCTCCTTTCATTCAGTCAGTAGCTTCAAACATTTCTGGTATATGAAAAACATGTTTTTCAATGGCAAAAATCAATGAATATTGTAAATGCACAAACAGTAATATCTCCACATTGCAAGGTGCAATTCTGAAATTTTTTGCTTTTTCCTGCTAATCCTAGCATGATAAAGAAGATTCAAAGAGAGTGAGATGCCAGCTCCTTTCATTCAGTCAGTAGCTTCAAACATTTCTGGACGTTTTTCAATGGCAAAAATCAATGAATATTGTAAATGCACAAACAGTAATATCTCCACATTGCAAGGTGCAATTCTGAAATTTTTTGCTTTTTCCTGTTAATCCTAGCATGATAAAGAAGATTCAAAGAGAGTGAGATGCCAGCTCCTTTCATTCAGTCAGTAGCTTCAAACATTTCTGGTATATGAATAACATGATGTTTTTCAATGGCAAAAATCAATGAATATTGTAAATGCACAAACAGTAATATCTCCACATTGCAAGGTGCAATTCTGAAATTTTTTGCTTTTTCCTGCTAATCCTAGCATGATAAAGAAGATTCAAAGAGAGTGAGATGCCAGCTCCTTTCTTTCAGTCAGTAGCTTCAAACATTTCTGGACGTTTTTCAATGGCAAAAATCAATGAATATTGTAAATGCACAAACAGTAATATCTCCACATTGCAAGGTGCAATTCTGAAATTTTTTGCTTTTTCCTGCTAATCCTAGCATGATAAAGAAGATTCAAAGAGAGTGAGATGCCAGCTCCTTTCATTCAGTCAGTAGCTTCAAACATTTCTGGACGTTTTTCAATGGCAAAAATCAATGAATATTGTAAATGCACGAACAGTAATATCTCCACATTGCAAGGTGCAATTCTGAAATTTTTTGCTTTTTCCTGCTAATCCTAGCAGGATAAAGAAGATTCAAAGAGAGTGAGATGCCAGCTCCTTTCATTCAGTCAGTAGCTTCAAACATTTCTGGTATATGAAAAACATGTTTTTCAATGGCAAAAATCAATGAATATTGTAAATGCACAAACAGTAATATCTCCACATTGCAAGGTGCAATTCTGAAATTTTTTGCTTTTTCCTGCTAATCCTAGCATGATAAAGAAGATTCAAAGAGAGTGAGATGCCAGCTCCTTTCATTCAGTCAGTAGCTTCAAACATTTCTGGTATATGAAAAACATGTTTTTCAATGGCAAAAATCAATGAATATTGTAAATGCACAAACAGTAATATCTCCACATTGCAAGGTGCAATTCTGAAATTTTTTGCTTTTTCCTGCTAATCCTAGCATGATAAAGAAGATTCAAAGAGAGTGAGATGCCAGCTCCTTTCATTCAGTCAGTAGCTTCAAACATTTCTGGTATATGAAAAACATGTTTTTCAATGGCAAAAATCAATGAATATTGTAAATGCACAAACAGTAATATCTCCACATTGCAAGGTGCAATTCTGAAATTTTTTGCTTTTTCCTGCTAATCCTAGCATGATAAAGAAGATTCAAAGAGAGTGAGATGCCAGCTCCTTTCATTCAGTCAGTAGCTTCAAACATTTCTGGTATATGAAAAACATGTTTTTCAATGGCAAAAATCAATGAATATTGTAAATGCACAAACAGTAATATCTCCACATTGCAAGGTGCAATTCTGAAATTTTTTGCTTTTTCCTGCTAATCCTAGCATGATAAAGAAGATTCAAAGAGAGTGAGATGCCAGCTCCTTTCATTCAGTCAGTAGCTTCAAACATTTCTGGTATATGAAAAACATGTTTTTCAATGGCAAAAATCAATGAATATTCTAAATGCACAAACAGTAATATCTCCACATTGCAAGGTGCAATTCTGAAATTTTTTGCTTTTTCCTGCTAATCCTAGCATGATAAAGAAGATTCAAAGAGAGTGAGATGCCAGCTCCTTTCATTCAGTCAGTAGCTTCAAACATTTCTGGACGTTTTTCAATGGCAAAAATCAATATTGTAAATGCACAAACAGTAATATCTCCACATTGCAAGGTGCAATTCTGAAATTTTTTGCTTTTTCCTGCTAATCCTAGCAGGATAAAGAAGATTCAAAGAGAGTAAGATGCCAGCTCCTTTCATTCAGTCAGTAGCTTCAAACATTTCTGGTATATGAAAAACATGTTTTTCAATGGCAAAAATCAATGAATATTGTAAATGCACAAACAGTAATATCTCCACATTGCAAGGTGCAATTCTGAAATTTTTTGCTTTTTCCTGCTAATCCTAGCATGATAAAGAAGATTCAAAGAGAGTGAGATGCCAGCTCCTTTCATTCAGTCAGTAGCTTCAAACATTTCTGGTATATGAAAAACATGTTTTTCAATGGCAAAAATCAATGAATATTGTAAATGCACAAACAGTAATATCTCCACATTGCAAGGTGCAATTCTGAAATTTTTTGCTTTTTCCTGCTAATCCTAGCATGATAAAGAAGATTCAAAGAGAGTGAGATGCCAGCTCCTTTCATTCAGTCAGTAGCTTCAAACATTTCTGGTATATGAAAAACGTTTTTCAATGGCAAAAATCAATGAATATTGTAAATGCACAAACAGTAATATCTCCACATTGCAAGGTGCAATTCTGAAATTTTTTGCTTTTTCCTACTAATCCTAGCATGATAAAGAAGATTCAAAGAGAGTGAGATGCCAGCTCCTTTCATTCAGTCAGTAGCTTCAAACATTTCTGGTATATGAAAAACATGTTTTTCAATGGCAAAAATCAATGAATATTGTAAATGCACAAACAGTAATATTTCCACATTGCAAGGTGCAATTCAGAATTTTTTTTGCTTTTTCCTGCTAATCCTAGCATGATAAAGAAGATTCAAAGAGAGTGAGATGCCAGCTCCTTTCATCCAGTCAGTAGCTTCAAACATTTCTGGACGTTTTTCAATGGCAAAAATCAATGAATATTGTAAATGCACAAACAGTAATATCTCCACATTGCAAGGTGCAATTCTGAAATTTTTTGCTTTTTCCTGTTAATCCTAGCATGATAAAGAAGATTCAAAGAGAGTGAGATGCCAGCTACTTTCATTCAGTCAGTAGCTTCAAACATTTCTGGTATATGAAAAACATGTTTTTCAATGGCAAAAATCAATGAATATTGTAAATGCACAAACAGTAATATCTCCACATTGCAAGGTGCAATTCTGAAATTTTTTGCTTTTTCCTGCTAATCCTAGCATGATAAAGAAGATTCAAAGAGAGTGAGATGCCAGCTCCTTTCATTCAGTCAGTAGCTTCAAACATTTCTGGTATATGAAAAACATGTTTTTCAATGGCAAAAATCAATGAATATTCTAAATGCACAAACAGTAATATCTCCACATTGCAAGGTGCAATTCTGAAATTTTTTGCTTTTTCCTGCTAATCCTAGCATGATAAAGAAGATTCAAAGAGAGTGAGATGCCAGCTCCTTTCATTCAGTCAGTAGCTTCAAACATTTCTGGACGTTTTTCAATGGCAAAAATCAATGAATATTGTAAATGCACAAACAGTAATATCTCCACATTGCAAGGTGCAATTCTGAAATTTTTTGCTTTTTCCTGCTAATCCTAGCAGGATAAAGAAGATTCAAAGAGAGTAAGATGCCAGCTCCTTTCATTCAGTCAGTAGCTTCAAACATTTCTGGTATATGAAAAACATGTTTTTCAATGGCAAAAATCAATGAATATTGTAAATGCACAAACAGTAATATCTCCACATTGCAAGGTGCAATTCTGAAATTTTTTGCTTTTTCCTGCTAATCCTAGCATGATAAAGAAGATTCAAAGAGAGTGAGATGCCAGCTCCTTTCATTCAGTCAGTAGCTTCAAACATTTCTGGTATATGAAAAACATGTTTTTCAATGGCAAAAATCAATGAATATTGTAAATGCACAAACAGTAATATCTCCACATTGCAAGGTGCAATTCTGAAATTTTTTGCTTTTTCCTGCTAATCCTAGCATGATAAAGAAGATTCAAAGAGAGTGAGATGCCAGCTCCTTTCATTCAGTCAGTAGCTTCAAACATTTCTGGTATATGAAAAACGTTTTTCAATGGCAAAAATCAATGAATATTGTAAATGCACAAACAGTAATATCTCCACATTGCAAGGTGCAATTCTGAAATTTTTTGCTTTTTCCTACTAATCCTAGCATGATAAAGAAGATTCAAAGAGCGTGAGATGCCAGCTCCTTTCATTCAGTCAGTAGCTTCAAACATTTCTGGTATATGAAAAACATGTTTTTCAATGGCAAAAATCAATGAATATTGTAAATGCACAAACAGTAATATTTCCACATTGCAAGGTGCAATTCTGAATTTTTTTTGCTTTTTCCTGCTAATCCTAGCATGATAAAGAAGATTCAAAGAGAGTGAGATGCCAGCTCCGTTCAGTCAGTAGCTTCAAACATTTCTGGACGTTTTTCAATGGCAAAAATCAATGAATATTGTAAATGCACAAACAGTAATATCTCCACATTGCAAGGTGCAATTCTGAAATTTTTTGCTTTTTCCTGTTAATCCTAGCATGATAAAGAAGATTCAAAGAGAGTGAGATGCCAGCTACTTTCATTCAGTCAGTAGCTTCAAACATTTCTGGTATATGAATAACATGATGTTTTTCAATGGCAAAAATCAATGAATATTGTAAATGCACAAACAGTAATATCTCCACATTGCAAGGTGCAATTCTGAAATTTTTTGCTTTTTCCTGCTAATCCTAGCATGATAAAGAAGATTCAAAGAGAGTGAGATGCCAGCTCCTTTCATTCAGTCAGTAGCTTCAAACATTTCTGGACGTTTTTCAATGGCAAAAATCAATGAATATTGTAAATGCACAAACAGTAATATCTCCACATTGCAAGGTGCAATTCTGAAATTTTTTGCTTTTTCCTGCTAATCCTAGCATGATAAAGAAGATTCAAAGAGAGTGAGATGCCAGCTCCTTTCATTCAGTCAGTAGCTTCAAACATTTCTGGACGTTTTTCAATGGCAAAAATCAATGAATATTGTAAATGCACGAACAGTAATATCTCCACATTGCAAGGTGCAATTCTGAAATTTTTTGCTTTTTCCTGCTAATCCTAGCAGGATAAAGAAGATTCAAAGAGAGTGAGATGCCAGCTCCTTTCATTCAGTCAGTAGCTTCAAACATTTCTGGTATATGAAAAACATGTTTTTCAATGGCAAAAATCAATGAATATTGTAAATGCACAAACAGTAATATCTCCACATTGCAAGGTGCAATTCTGAAATTTTTTGCTTTTTCCTGCTAATCCTAGCATGATAAAGAAGATTCAAAGAGAGTGAGATGCCAGCTCCTTTCATTCAGTCAGTAGCTTCAAACATTTCTGGTATATGAAAAACATGTTTTTCAATGGCAAAAATCAATGAATATTGTAAATGCACAAACAGTAATATCTCCACATTGCAAGGTGCAATTCTGAATTTTTTTGCTTTTTCCTGCTAATCCTAGCATGATAAAGAAGATTCAAAGAGAGTGAGATGCCAGCTCCTTTCATTCAGTCAGTAGCTTCAAACATTTCTGGACGTTTTTCAATGGCAAAAATCAATGAATATTGTAAATGCACAAACAGTAATATCTCCACATTGCAAGGTGCAATTCTGAAATTTTTTGCTTTTTCCTGCTAATCCTAGCAGGATAAAGAAGATTCAAAGAGAGTGAGATGCCAGCTCCTTTCATTCAGTCAGTAGCTTCAAACATTTCTGGTATATGAAAAACATGTTTTTCAATGGCAAAAATCAATGAATATTGTAAATGCACAAACAGTAATATCTCCACATTGCAAGGTGCAATTCTGAAATTTTTTGCTTTTTCCTGCTAATCCTAGCAGGATAAAGAAGATTCAAAGAGAGTGAGATGCCAGCTCCTTTCATTCAGTCAGTAGCTTCAAACATTTCTGGTATATGAAAAACATGTTTTTCAATGGCAAAAATCAATGAATATTGTAAATGCACAAACAGTAATATCTCCACATTGCAAGGTGCAATTCTGAAATTTTTTGCTTTTTCCTGCTAATCCTAGCATGATAAAGAAGATTCAAAGAGAGTGAGATGCCAGCTCCTTTCATTCAGTCAGTAGCTTCAAACATTTCTGGTATATGAAAAACATGTTTTTCAATGGCAAAAATCAATGAATATTGTAAATGCACAAACAGTAATATCTCCACATTGCAAGGTGCAATTCTGAAATTTTTTGCTTTTTCCTGCTAATCCTAGCATGATAAAGAAGATTCAAAGAGAGTGAGATGCCAGCTCCTTTCATTCAGTCAGTAGCTTCAAACATTTCTGGTATATGAAAAACATGTTTTTCAATGGCAAAAATCAATGAATATTGTAAATGCACAAACAGTAATATCTCCACATTGCAAGGTGCAATTCTGAAATTTTTTGCTTTTTCCTGCTAATCCTAGCATGATAAAGAAGATTCAAAGAGAGTGAGATGCCAGCTCCTTTCATTCAGTCAGTAGCTTCAAACATTTCTGGTATATGAAAAACATGTTTTTCAATGGCAAAAATCAATGAATATTGTAAATGCACAAACAGTAATATCTCCACATTGCAAGGTGCAATTCTGAAATTTTTTGCTTTTTCCTGCTAATCCTAGCATGATAAAGAAGATTCAAAGAGAGTGAGATGCCAGCTCCTTTCATTCAGTCAGTAGCTTCAAACATTTCTGGTATATGAAAAACATGTTTTTCAATGGCAAAAATCAATGAATATTCTAAATGCACAAACAGTAATATCTCCACATTGCAAGGTGCAATTCTGAAATTTTTTGCTTTTTCCTGCTAATCCTAGCATGATAAAGAAGATTCAAAGAGAGTGAGATGCCAGCTCCTTTCATTCAGTCAGTAGCTTCAAACATTTCTGGACGTTTTTCAATGGCAAAAATCAATGAATATTGTAAATGCACAAACAGTAATATCTCCACATTGCAAGGTGCAATTCTGAAATTTTTTGCTTTTTCCTGCTAATCCTAGCAGGATAAAGAAGATTCAAAGAGAGTAAGATGCCAGCTCCTTTCATTCAGTCAGTAGCTTCAAACATTTCTGGTATATGAAAAACATGTTTTTCAATGGCAAAAATCAATGAATATTGTAAATGCACAAACAGTAATATCTCCACATTGCAAGGTGCAATTCTGAAATTTTTTGCTTTTTCCTGCTAATCCTAGCATGATAAAGAAGATTCAAAGAGAGTGAGATGCCAGCTCCTTTCATTCAGTCAGTAGCTTCAAACATTTCTGGTATATGAAAAACATGTTTTTCAATGGCAAAAATCAATGAATATTGTAAATGCACAAACAGTAATATCTCCACATTGCAAGGTGCAATTCTGAAATTTTTTGCTTTTTCCTGCTAATCCTAGCATGATAAAGAAGATTCAAAGAGAGTGAGATGCCAGCTCCTTTCATTCAGTCAGTAGCTTCAAACATTTCTGGTATATGAAAAATGTTTTTCAATGGCAAAAATCAATGAATATTGTAAATGCACAAACAGTAATATCTCCACATTGCAAGGTGCAATTCTGAAATTTTTTGCTTTTTCCTGCTAATCCTAGCATGATAAAGAAGATTAAAAGAGAGTGAGATGCCAGCTCCTTTCATTCAGTCAGTAGCTTCAAACATTTCTGGTATATGAAAAACATGTTTTTCAATGGCAAAAATCAATGAATATTGTAAATGCACAAACAGTAATATTTCCACATTGCAAGGTGCAATTCTGAATTTTTTTGCTTTTTCCTGCTAATCCTAGCATGATAAAGAAGATTCAAAGAGAGTGAGATGCCAGCTCCTTTCATCCAGTCAGTAGCTTCAAACATTTCTGGACGTTTTTCAATGGCAAAAATCAATGAATATTGTAAATGCACAAACAGTAATATCTCCACATTGCAAGGTGCAATTCTGAAATTTTTTGCTTTTTCCTGTTAATCCTAGCATGATAAAGAAGATTCAAAGAGAGTGAGATGCCAGCTCCTTTCATTCAGTCAGTAGCTTCAAACATTTCTGGACGTTTTTCAATGGCAAAAATCAATGAATATTGTAAATGCACGAACAGTAATATCTCCACATTGCAAGGTGCAATTCTGAAATTTTTTGCTTTTTCCTGCTAATCCTAGCAGGATAAAGAAGATTCAAAGAGAGTGAGATGCCAGCTCCTTTCATTCAGTCAGTAGCTTCAAACATTTCTGGTATATGAAAAACATGTTTTTCAATGGCAAAAATCAATGAATATTGTAAATGCACAAACAGTAATATCTCCACATTGCAAGGTGCAATTCTGAAATTTTTTGCTTTTTCCTGCTAATCCTAGCATGATAAAGAAGATTCAAAGAGAGTGAGATGCCAGCTCCTTTCATTCAGTCAGTAGCTTCAAACATTTCTGGTATATGAAAAACATGTTTTTCAATGGCAAAAATCAATGAATATTGTAAATGCACAAACAGTAATATCTCCACATTGCAAGGTGCAATTCTGAATTTTTTTGCTTTTTCCTGCTAATCCTAGCATGATAAAGAAGATTCAAAGAGAGTGAGATGCCAGCTCCTTTCATTCAGTCAGTAGCTTCAAACATTTCTGGACGTTTTTCAATGGCAAAAATCAATGAATATTGTAAATGCACAAACAGTAATATCTCCACATTGCAAGGTGCAATTCTGAAATTTTTTGCTTTTTCCTGCTAATCCTAGCAGGATAAAGAAGATTCAAAGAGAGTGAGATGCCAGCTCCTTTCATTCAGTCAGTAGCTTCAAACATTTCTGGTATATGAAAAACATGTTTTTCAAAGGCAAAAATCAATGAATATTGTAAATGCACAAACAGTAATATCTCCACATTGCAAGGTGCAATTCTGAAATTTTTTGCTTTTTCCTGCTAATCCTAGCATGATAAAGAAGATTCAAAGAGAGTGAGATGCCAGCTCCTTTCATTCAGTCAGTAGCTTCAAACATTTCTGGTATATGAAAAACATGTTTTTCAATGGCAAAAATCAATGAATATTGTAAATGCACAAACAGTAATATCTCCACATTGCAAGGTGCAATTCTGAAATTTTTTGCTTTTTCCTGCTAATCCTAGCATGATAAAGATTCAAAGAGAGTGAGATGCCAGCTCCTTTCATTCAGTCAGTAGCTTCAAACATTTCTGGTATATGAAAAACGTTTTTCAATGGCAAAAATCAATGAATATTGTAAATGCACAAACAGTAATATCTCCACATTGCAAGATGCAATTCTGAAATTTTTTGCTTTTTCCTGCTAATCCTAGCATGATAAAGAAGATTCAAAGAGAGTGAGATGCCAGCTCCTTTCATTCAGTCAGTAGCTTCAAACATTTCTGGACGTTTTTCAATGGCAAAAATCAATGAATATTGTAAATGCACAAACAGTAATATCTCCACATTGCAAGGTGCAATTCTGAAATTTTTTGCTTTTTCCTGTTAATCCTAGCATGATAAAGAAGATTCAAAGAGAGTGAGATGCCAGCTCCTTTCATTCAGTCAGTAGCTTCAAACATTTCTGGTATATGAATAACATGATGTTTTTCAATGGCAAAAATCAATGAATATTGTAAATGCACAAACAGTAATATCTCCACATTGCAAGGTGCAATTCTGAAATTTTTTGCTTTTTCCTGCTAATCCTAGCATGATAAAGAAGATTCAAAGAGAGTGAGATGCCAGCTCCTTTCATTCAGTCAGTAGCTTCAAACATTTCTGGACGTTTTTCAATGGCAAAAATCAATGAATATTGTAAATGCACAAACAGTAATATCTCCACATTGCAAGGTGCAATTCTGAAATTTTTTGCTTTTTCCTGCTAATCCTAGCAGGATAAAGAAGATTCAAAGAGAGTGAGATGCCAGCTCCTTTCATTCAGTCAGTAGCTTCAAACATTTCTGGTATATGAAAAACATGTTTTTCAATGGCAAAAATCAATGAATATTGTAAATGCACAAACAGTAATATCTCCACATTGCAAGGTGCAATTCTGAAATTTTTTGCTTTTTCCTGCTAATCCTAGCATGATAAAGAAGATTCAAAGAGAGTGAGATGCCAGCTCCTTTCATTCAGTCAGTAGCTTCAAACATTTCTGGTATATGAAAAACATGTTTTTCAATGGCAAAAATCAATGAATATTGTAAATGCACAAACAGTAATATCTCCACATTGCAAGGTGCAATTCTGAAATTTTTTGCTTTTTCCTGCTAATCCTAGCATGATAAAGAAGATTCAAAGAGAGTGAGATGCCAGCTCCTTTCATTCAGTCAGTAGCTTCAAACATTTCTGGTATATGAAAAACATGTTTTTCAATGGCAAAAATCAATGAATATTGTAAATGCACAAACAGTAATATCTCCACATTGCAAAGTGCAATTCTGAAATTTTTTGCTTTTTCCTGCTAATCCTAGCATGATAAAGAAGATTCAAAGAGAGTGAGATGCCAGCTCCTTTCATTCAGTCAGTAGCTTCAAACATTTCTGGACGTTTTTCAATGGCAAAAATCAATGAATATTGTAAATGCACAAACAGTAATATCTCCACATTGCAAGGTGCAATTCTGAAATTTTTTGCTTTTTCCTGCTAATCCTAGCATGATAAAGAAGATTCAAAGAGAGTGAGATGCCAGCTCCTTTCATTCAGTCAGTAGCTTCAAACATTTCTGGTATATGAAAAACATGTTTTTCAATGGCAAAAATCAATGAATATTCTAAATGCACAAACAGTAATATCTCCACATTGCAAGGTGCAATTCTGAAATTTTTTGCTTTTTCCTGCTAATCCTAGCATGATAAAGAAGATTCAAAGAGAGTGAGATGCCAGCTCCTTTCATTCAGTCAGTAGCTTCAAACATTTCTGGTATATGAAAAACATGTTTTTCAATGGCAAAAATCAATGAATATTGTAAATGCACAAACAGTAATATCTCCACATTGCAAGGTGCAATTCTGAAATTTTTTGCTTTTTCCTGCTAATCCTAGCATGATAAAGAAGATTCAAAGAGAGTGAGATGCCAGCTCCTTTCATTCAGTCAGTAGCTTCAAACATTTCTGGTATATGAAAAACGTTTTTCAATGGCAAAAATCAATGAATATTGTAAATGCACAAACAGTAATATCTCCACATTGCAAGGTGCAATTCTGAAATTTTTTGCTTTTTCCTGCTAATCCTAGCATGATAAAGAAGATTCAAAGAGAGTGAGATGCCAGCTCCTTTCATTCAGTCAGTAGCTTCAAACATTTCTGGTATATGAAAAACATGTTTTTCAATGGCAAAAATCAATGAATATTGTAAATGCACAAACAGTAATATCTCCACATTGCAAGGTGCAATTCTGAAATTTTTTGCTTTTTCCTGCTAATCCTAGCATGATAAAGAAGATTCAAAGAGAGTGAGATGCCAGCTCCTTTCATTCAGTCAGTAGCTTCAAACATTTCTGGTATATGAAAAACATGTTTTTCAATGGCAAAAATCAATGAATATTGTAAATGCACAAACAGTAATATCTCCACATTGCAAAGTGCAATTCTGAAATTTTTTGCTTTTTCCTGCTAATCCTAGCATGATAAAGAAGATTCAAAGAGAGTGAGATGCCAGCTCCTTTCATTCAGTCAGTAGCTTCAAACATTTCTGGACGTTTTTCAATGGCAAAAATCAATGAATATTGTAAATGCACAAACAGTAATATCTCCACATTGCAAGGTGCAATTCTGAAATTTTTTGCTTTTTCCTGCTAATCCTAGCATGATAAAGAAGATTCAAAGAGAGTGAGATGCCAGCTCCTTTCATTCAGTCAGTAGCTTCAAACATTTCTGGTATATGAAAAACATGTTTTTCAATGGCAAAAATCAATGAATATTCTAAATGCACAAACAGTAATATCTCCACATTGCAAGGTGCAATTCTGAAATTTTTTGCTTTTTCCTGCTAATCCTAGCATGATAAAGAAGATTCAAAGAGAGTGAGATGCCAGCTCCTTTCATTCAGTCAGTAGCTTCAAACATTTCTGGTATATGAAAAACATGTTTTTCAATGGCAAAAATCAATGAATATTGTAAATGCACAAACAGTAATATCTCCACATTGCAAGGTGCAATTCTGAAATTTTTTGCTTTTTCCTGCTAATCCTAGCATGATAAAGAAGATTCAAAGAGAGTGAGATGCCAGCTCCTTTCATTCAGTCAGTAGCTTCAAACATTTCTGGTATATGAAAAACGTTTTTCAATGGCAAAAATCAATGAATATTGTAAATGCACAAACAGTAATATCTCCACATTGCAAGGTGCAATTCTGAAATTTTTTGCTTTTTCCTGCTAATCCTAGCATGATAAAGAAGATTCAAAGAGAGTGAGATGCCAGCTCCTTTCATTCAGTCAGTAGCTTCAAACATTTCTGGTATATGAAAAACATGTTTTTCAATGGCAAAAATCAATGAATATTGTAAATGCACAAACAGTAATATTTCCACATTGCAAGGTGCAATTCTGAATTTTTTTTGCTTTTTCCTGCTAATCCTAGCATGATAAAGAAGATTCAAAGAGAGTGAGATGCCAGCTCCTTTCATCCAGTCAGTAGCTTCAAACATTTCTGGACGTTTTTCAATGGCAAAAATCAATGAATATTGTAAATGCACAAACAGTAATATCTCCACATTGCAAGGTGCAATTCTGAAATTTTTTGCTTTTTCCTGTTAATCCTAGCATGATAAAGAAGATTCAAAGAGAGTGAGATGCCAGCTACTTTCATTCAGTCAGTAGCTTCAAACATTTCTGGTATATGAATAACATGATGTTTTTCAATGGCAAAAATCAATGAATATTGTAAATGCACAAACAGTAATATCTCCACATTGCAAGGTGCAATTCTGAAATTTTTTGCTTTTTCCTGCTAATCCTAGCATGATAAAGAAGATTCAAAGAGAGTGAGATGCCAGCTCCTTTCATTCAGTCAGTAGCTTCAAACATTTCTGGACGTTTTTCAATGGCAAAAATCAATGAATATTGTAAATGCACAAACAGTAATATCTCCACATTGCAAGGTGCAATTCTGAAATTTTTTGCTTTTTCCTGCTAATCCTAGCATGATAAAGAAGATTCAAAGAGAGTGAGATGCCAGCTCCTTTCATTCAGTCAGTAGCTTCAAACATTTCTGGACGTTTTTCAATGGCAAAAATCAATGAATATTGTAAATGCACGAACAGTAATATCTCCACATTGCAAGGTGCAATTCTGAAATTTTTTGCTTTTTCCTGCTAATCCTAGCAGGATAAAGAAGATTCAAAGAGAGTGAGATGCCAGCTCCTTTCATTCAGTCAGTAGCTTCAAACATTTCTGGTATATGAAAAACATGTTTTTCAATGGCAAAAATCAATGAATATTGTAAATGCACAAACAGTAATATCTCCACATTGCAAGGTGCAATTCTGAAATTTTTTGCTTTTTCCTGCTAATCCTAGCATGATAAAGAAGATTCAAAGAGAGTGAGATGCCAGCTCCTTTCATTCAGTCAGTAGCTTCAAACATTTCTGGTATATGAAAAACATGTTTTTCAATGGCAAAAATCAATGAATATTGTAAATGCACAAACAGTAATATCTCCACATTGCAAGGTGCAATTCTGAATTTTTTTGCTTTTTCCTGCTAATCCTAGCATGATAAAGAAGATTCAAAGAGAGTGAGATGCCAGCTCCTTTCATTCAGTCAGTAGCTTCAAACATTTCTGGACGTTTTTCAATGGCAAAAATCAATGAATATTGTAAATGCACAAACAGTAATATCTCCACATTGCAAGGTGCAATTCTGAAATTTTTTGCTTTTTCCTGCTAATCCTAGCAGGATAAAGAAGATTCAAAGAGAGTGAGATGCCAGCTCCTTTCATTCAGTCAGTAGCTTCAAACATTTCTGGTATATGAAAAACATGTTTTTCAATGGCAAAAATCAATGAATATTGTAAATGCACAAACAGTAATATCTCCACATTGCAAGGTGCAATTCTGAAATTTTTTGCTTTTTCCTGCTAATCCTAGCATGATAAAGAAGATTCAAAGAGAGTGAGATGCCAGCTCCTTTCATTCAGTCAGTAGCTTCAAACATTTCTGGTATATGAAAAACATGTTTTTCAATGGCAAAAATCAATGAATATTGTAAATGCACAAACAGTAATATCTCCACATTGCAAGGTGCAATTCTGAAATTTTTTGCTTTTTCCTGCTAATCCTAGCATGATAAAGAAGATTCAAAGAGAGTGAGATGCCAGCTCCTTTCATTCAGTCAGTAGCTTCAAACATTTCTGGACGTTTTTCAATGGCAAAAATCAATGAATATTGTAAATGCACAAACAGTAATATCTCCACATTGCAAGGTGCAATTCTGAAATTTTTTGCTTTTTCCTGTTAATCCTAGCAGGATAAAGAAGATTCAAAGAGAGTGAGATGCCAGCTCCTTTCATTCAGTCAGTAGCTTCAAACATTTCTGGTATATGAATAACATGATGTTTTTCAATGGCAAAAATCAATGAATATTGTAAATGCACAAACAGTAATATCTCCACATTGCAAGGTGCAATTCTGAAATTTTTTGCTTTTTCCTGCTAATCCTAGCATGATAAAGAAGATTCAAAGAGAGTGAGATGCCAGCTCCTTTCATTCAGTCAGTAGCTTCAAACATTTCTGGACGTTTTTCAATGGCAAAAATCAATGAATATTGTAAATGCACAAACAGTAATATCTCCACATTGCAAGGTGCAATTCTGAAATTTTTTGCTTTTTCCTGCTAATCCTAGCAGGATAAAGAAGATTCAAAGAGAGTGAGATGCCAGCTCCTTTCATTCAGTCAGTAGCTTCAAACATTTCTGGTATATGAAAAACATGTTTTTCAATGGCAAAAATCAATGAATATTGTAAATGCACAAACAGTAATATCTCCACATTGCAAGGTGCAATTCTGAAATTTTTTGCTTTTTCCTGCTAATCCTAGCATGATAAAGAAGATTCAAAGAGAGTGAGATGCCAGCTCCTTTCATTCAGTCAGTAGCTTCAAACATTTCTGGTATATGAAAAACATGTTTTTCAATGGCAAAAATCAATGAATATTGTAAATGCACAAACAGTAATATCTCCACATTGCAAGGTGCAATTCTGAAATTTTTTGCTTTTTCCTGCTAATCCTAGCATGATAAAGAAGATTCAAAGAGAGTGAGATGCCAGCTCCTTTCATTCAGTCAGTAGCTTCAAACATTTCTGGTATATGAAAAACATGTTTTTCAATGGCAAAAATCA
>NW_027370671.1:0-34247 GCF_046119375.1 Phyllobates terribilis
ACATTTCTGGTATATGAAAAACATGTTTTTCAATGGCAAAAATCAATGAATATTGTAAATGCACAAACAGTAATATCTCCACATTGCAAGGTGCAATTCTGAAATTTTTTGCTTTTTCCTGCTAATCCTAGCATGATAAAGAAGATTCAAAGAGAGTGAGATGCCAGCTCCTTTCATTCAGTCAGTAGCTTCAAACATTTCTGGTATATGAAAAACATGTTTTTCAATGGCAAAAATCAATGAATATTGTAAATGCACAAACAGTAATATCTCCACATTGCACGGTGCAATTCTGAAATTTTTAGCTTTTTCCTGTTAATCCTAGCATGATAAAGAAGATTCAAAGAGAGTGAGATGCCAGCTCCTTTCATTCAGTCAGTAGCTTCAAACATTTCTGGTATATGAAAAACATGTTTTTCAATGGCAAAAATCAATGAATATTGTAAATGCACAAACAGTAATATCTCCACATTGCAAGGTGCAATTCTGAAATTTTTTGCTTTTTCCTGCTAATCCTAGCATGATAAAGAAGATTCAAAGAGAGTGAGATGCCAGCTCCTTTCATTCAGTCAGTAGCTTCAAACATTTCTGGTATATGAAAAACATGTTTTTCAATGGCAAAAATCAATGAATATTGTAAATGCACAAACAGTAATATCTCAACATTGCACGGTGCAATTCTGAAATTTTTAGCTTTTTCCTGTTAATCCTAGCATGATAAAGAAGATTCAAAGAGAGTGAGATGCCAGCTCCTTTCATTCAGTCAGTAGCTTCAAACATTTCTGGTATATGAAAAACGTTTTTCAATGGCAAAAATCAATGAATATTGTAAATGCACAAACAGTAATATCTCCACATTGCAAGGTGCAATTCTGAAATTTTTTGCTTTTTCCTGTTAATCCTAGCATGATAAAGAAGATTCAAAGAGAGTGAGATGCCAGCTCCTTTCATTCAGTCAGTAGCTTCAAACATTTCTGGTATATGAAAAACATGTTTTTCAATGGCAAAAATCAATGAATATTGTAAATGCACAAACAGTAATATCTCCACATTGCAAGGTGCAATTCTGAAATTTTTTGCTTTTTCCTGCTAATCCTAGCATGATAAAGAAGATTCAAAGAGAGTGAGATGCCAGCTCCTTTCATTCAGTCAGTAGCTTCAAACATTTCTGGTATATGAAAAACATGTTTTTCAATGGCAAAAATCAATGAATATTGTAAATGCACAAACAGTAATATCTCCACATTGCACGGTGCAATTCTGAAATTTTTAGCTTTTTCCTGTTAATCCTAGTATGATAAAGAAGATTCAAAGAGAGTGAGATGCCAGCTCCTTTCATTCAGTCAGTAGCTTCAAACATTTCTGGTATATGAAAAACATGTTTTTCAATGGCAAAAATCAATGAATATTGTAAATGCACAAACAGTAATATCTCCACATTGCAAGGTGCAATTCTGAAATTTTTTGCTTTTTCCTGCTAATCCTAGCATGATAAAGAAGATTCAAAGAGAGTGAGATGCCAGCTCCTTTCATTCAGTCAGTAGCTTCAAACATTTCTGGTATATGAAAAACATGTTTTTCAATGGCAAAAATCAATGAATATTGTAAATGCACAAACAGTAATATCTCCACATTGCACGGTGCAATTCTGAAATTTTTAGCTTTTTCCTGTTAATCCTAGCATGATAAAGAAGATTCAAAGAGAGTGAGATGCCAGCTCCTTTCATTCAGTCAGTAGCTTCAAACATTTCTGGTATATGAAAAACATGTTTTTCAATGGCAAAAATCAATGAATATTGTAAATGCACAAACAGTAATATCTCCACATTGCAAGGTGCAATTCTGAAATTTTTTGCTTTTTCCTGCTAATCCTAGCATGATAAAGAAGATTCAAAGAGAGTGAGATGCCAGCTCCTTTCATTCAGTCAGTAGCTTCAAACATTTCTGGTATATGAAAAACATGTTTTTCAATGGCAAAAATCAATGAATATTGTAAATGCACAAACAGTAATATCTCCACATTGCACGGTGCAATTCTGAAATTTTTAGCTTTTTCCTGTTAATCCTAGCATGATAAAGAAGATTCAAAGAGAGTGAGATGCCAGCTCCTTTCATTCAGTCAGTAGCTTCAAACATTTCTGGTATATGAAAAACATGTTTTTCAATGGCAAAAATCAATGAATATTGTAAATGCACAAACAGTAATATCTCCACATTGCAAGGTGCAATTCTGAAATTTTTTGCTTTTTCCTGCTAATCCTAGCATGATAAAGAAGATTCAAAGAGAGTGAGATGCCAGCTCCTTTCATTCAGTCAGTAGCTTCAAACATTTCTGGTATATGAAAAACATGTTTTTCAATGGCAAAAATCAATGAATATTGTAAATGCACAAACAGTAATATCTCAACATTGCACGGTGCAATTCTGAAATTTTTAGCTTTTTCCTGTTAATCCTAGCATGATAAAGAAGATTCAAAGAGAGTGAGATGCCAGCTCCTTTCATTCAGTCAGTAGCTTCAAACATTTCTGGTATATGAAAAACGTTTTTCAATGGCAAAAATCAATGAATATTGTAAATGCACAAACAGTAATATCTCCACATTGCAAGGTGCAATTCTGAAATTTTTTGCTTTTTCCTGTTAATCCTAGCATGATAAAGAAGATTCAAAGAGAGTGAGATGCCAGCTCCTTTCATTCAGTCAGTAGCTTCAAACATTTCTGGTATATGAAAAACATGTTTTTCAATGGCAAAAATCAATGAATATTGTAAATGCACAAACAGTAATATCTCCACATTGCAAGGTGCAATTCTGAAATTTTTTGCTTTTTCCTGCTAATCCTAGCATGATAAAGAAGATTCAAAGAGAGTGAGATGCCAGCTCCTTTCATTCAGTCAGTAGCTTCAAACATTTCTGGTATATGAAAAACATGTTTTTCAATGGCAAAAATCAATGAATATTGTAAATGCACAAACAGTAATATCTCCACATTGCACGGTGCAATTCTGAAATTTTTAGCTTTTTCCTGTTAATCCTAGCATGATAAAGAAGATTCAAAGAGAGTGAGATGCCAGCTCCTTTCATTCAGTCAGTAGCTTCAAACATTTCTGGTATATGAAAAACATGTTTTTCAATGGCAAAAATCAATGAATATTGTAAATGCACAAACAGTAATATCTCCACATTGCAAGGTGCAATTCTGAAATTTTTTGCTTTTTCCTGCTAATCCTAGCATGATAAAGAAGATTCAAAGAGAGTGAGATGCCAGCTCCTTTCATTCAGTCAGTAGCTTCAAACATTTCTGGTATATGAAAAACATGTTTTTCAATGGCAAAAATCAATGAATATTGTAAATGCACAAACAGTAATATCTCAACATTGCACGGTGCAATTCTGAAATTTTTAGCTTTTTCCTGTTAATCCTAGCATGATAAAGAAGATTCAAAGAGAGTGAGATGCCAGCTCCTTTCATTCAGTCAGTAGCTTCAAACATTTCTGGTATATGAAAAACGTTTTTCAATGGCAAAAATCAATGAATATTGTAAATGCACAAACAGTAATATCTCCACATTGCAAGGTGCAATTCTGAAATTTTTTGCTTTTTCCTGTTAATCCTAGCATGATAAAGAAGATTCAAAGAGAGTGAGATGCCAGCTCCTTTCATTCAGTCAGTAGCTTCAAACATTTCTGGTATATGAAAAACATGTTTTTCAATGGCAAAAATCAATGAATATTGTAAATGCACAAACAGTAATATCTCCACATTGCAAGGTGCAATTCTGAAATTTTTTGCTTTTTCCTGCTAATCCTAGCATGATAAAGAAGATTCAAAGAGAGTGAGATGCCAGCTCCTTTCATTCAGTCAGTAGCTTCAAACATTTCTGGTATATGAAAAACATGTTTTTCAATGGCAAAAATCAATGAATATTGTAAATGCACAAACAGTAATATCTCCACATTGCACGGTGCAATTCTGAAATTTTTAGCTTTTTCCTGTTAATCCTAGCATGATAAAGAAGATTCAAAGAGAGTGAGATGCCAGCTCCTTTCATTCAGTCAGTAGCTTCAAACATTTCTGGTATATGAAAAACATGTTTTTCAATGGCAAAAATCAATGAATATTGTAAATGCACAAACAGTAATATCTCCACATTGCAAGGTGCAATTCTGAAATTCTTTGCTTTTTCCTGTTAATCCTAGCATGATAAAGAAGATTCAAAGAGAGTGAGATGCCAGCTCCTTTCATTCAGTCAGTAGCTTCAAACATTTCTGGTATATGAAAAACATGTTTTTCAATGGCAAAAATCAATGAATATTGTAAATGCACAAACAGTAATATCTCCACATTGCAAGGTGCAATTCTGAAATTTTTTGCTTTTTCCTGCTAATCCTAGCATGATAAAGAAGATTCAAAGAGAGTGAGATGCCAGCTCCTTTCATTCAGTCAGTAGCTTCAAACATTTCTGGTATATGAAAAACATGTTTTTCAATGGCAAAAATCAATGAATATTGTAAATGCACAAACAGTAATATCTCAACATTGCACGGTGCAATTCTGAAATTTTTAGCTTTTTCCTGTTAATCCTAGCATGATAAAGAAGATTCAAAGAGAGTGAGATGCCAGCTCCTTTCATTCAGTCAGTAGCTTCAAACATTTCTGGTATATGAAAAACATGTTTTTCAATGGCAAAAATCAATGAATATTGTAAATGCACAAACAGTAATATCTCCACATTGCAAGGTGCAATTCTGAAATTTTTTGCTTTTTCCTGCTAATCCTAGCATGATAAAGATTCAAAGAGAGTGAGATGCCAGCTCCTTTCATTCAGTCAGTAGCTTCAAACATTTCTGGTATATGAAAAACATGTTTTTCAATGGCAAAAATCAATGAATATTGTAAATGCACAAACAGTAATATCTCCACATTGCAAGGTGCAATTCTGAAATTTTTAGCTTTTTCCTGTTAATCCTAGCATGATAAAGAAGATTCAAAGAGAGTGAGATGCCAGCTCCTTTCATTCAGTCAGTAGCTTCAAACATTTCTGGTATATGAAAAACATGTTTTTCAATGGCAAAAATCAATGAATATTGTAAATGCACAAACAGTAATATCTCCACATTGCACGGTGCAATTCTGAAATTTTTAGCTTTTTCCTGTTAATCCTAGCATGATAAAGAAGATTCAAAGAGAGTGAGATGCCAGCTCCTTTCATTCAGTCAGTAGCTTCAAACATTTCTGGTATATGAAAAACATGTTTTTCAATGGCAAAAATCAATGAATATTGTAAATGCACAAACAGTAATATCTCCACATTGCAAGGTGCAATTCTGAAATTTTTTGCTTTTTCCTGCTAATCCTAGCATGATAAAGAAGATTCAAAGAGAGTGAGATGCCAGCTCCTTTCATTCAGTCAGTAGCTTCAAACATTTCTGGTATATGAAAAACATGTTTTTCAATGGCAAAAATCAATGAATATTGTAAATGCACAAACAGTAATATCTCCACATTGCACGGTGCAATTCTGAAATTTTTAGCTTTTTCCTGTTAATCCTAGCATGATAAAGAAGATTCAAAGAGAGTGAGATGCCAGCTCCTTTCATTCAGTCAGTAGCTTCAAACATTTCTGGTATATGAAAAACATGTTTTTCAATGGCAAAAATCAATGAATATTGTAAATGCACAAACAGTAATATCTCCACATTGCAAGGTGCAATTCTGAAATTTTTTGCTTTTTCCTGCTAATCCTAGCATGATAAAGAAGATTCAAAGAGAGTGAGATGCCAGCTCCTTTCATTCAGTCAGTAGCTTCAAACATTTCTGGTATATGAAAAACATGTTTTTCAATGGCAAAAATCAATGAATATTGTAAATGCACAAACAGTAATATCTCCACATTGCACGGTGCAATTCTGAAATTTTTAGCTTTTTCCTGTTAATCCTAGCATGATAAAGAAGATTCAAAGAGAGTGAGATGCCAGCTCCTTTCATTCAGTCAGTAGCTTCAAACATTTCTGGTATATGAAAAACATGTTTTTCAATGGCAAAAATCAATGAATATTGTAAATGCACAAACAGTAATATCTCCACATTGCAAGGTGCAATTCTGAAATTTTTTGCTTTTTCCTGCTAATCCTAGCATGATAAAGAAGATTCAAAGAGAGTGAGATGCCAGCTCCTTTCATTCAGTCAGTAGCTTCAAACATTTCTGGTATATGAAAAACATGTTTTTCAATGGCAAAAATCAATGAATATTGTAAATGCACAAACAGTAATATCTCAACATTGCACGGTGCAATTCTGAAATTTTTAGCTTTTTCCTGTTAATCCTAGCATGATAAAGAAGATTCAAAGAGAGTGAGATGCCAGCTCCTTTCATTCAGTCAGTAGCTTCAAACATTTCTGGTATATGAAAAACGTTTTTCAATGGCAAAAATCAATGAATATTGTAAATGCACAAACAGTAATATCTCCACATTGCAAGGTGCAATTCTGAAATTTTTTGCTTTTTCCTGTTAATCCTAGCATGATAAAGAAGATTCAAAGAGAGTGAGATGCCAGCTCCTTTCATTCAGTCAGTAGCTTCAAACATTTCTGGTATATGAAAAACATGTTTTTCAATGGCAAAAATCAATGAATATTGTAAATGCACAAACAGTAATATCTCCACATTGCAAGGTGCAATTCTGAAATTTTTTGCTTTTTCCTGCTAATCCTAGCATGATAAAGAAGATTCAAAGAGAGTGAGATGCCAGCTCCTTTCATTCAGTCAGTAGCTTCAAACATTTCTGGTATATGAAAAACATGTTTTTCAATGGCAAAAATCAATGAATATTGTAAATGCACAAACAGTAATATCTCCACATTGCACGGTGCAATTCTGAAATTTTTAGCTTTTTCCTGTTAATCCTAGCATGATAAAGAAGATTCAAAGAGAGTGAGATGCCAGCTCCTTTCATTCAGTCAGTAGCTTCAAACATTTCTGGTATATGAAAAACATGTTTTTCAATGGCAAAAATCAATGAATATTGTAAATGCACAAACAGTAATATCTCCACATTGCAAGGTGCAATTCTGAAATTTTTTGCTTTTTCCTGCTAATCCTAGCATGATAAAGAAGATTCAAAGAGAGTGAGATGCCAGCTCCTTTCATTCAGTCAGTAGCTTCAAACATTTCTGGTATATGAAAAACATGTTTTTCAATGGCAAAAATCAATGAATATTGTAAATGCACAAACAGTAATATCTCCACATTGCACGGTGCAATTCTGAAATTTTTAGCTTTTTCCTGTTAATCCTAGCATGATAAAGAAGATTCAAAGAGAGTGAGATGCCAGCTCCTTTCATTCAGTCAGTAGCTTCAAACATTTCTGGTATATGAAAAACATGTTTTTCAATGGCAAAAATCAATGAATATTGTAAATGCACAAACAGTAATATCTCCACATTGCAAGGTGCAATTCTGAAATTTTTTGCTTTTTCCTGCTAATCCTAGCATGATAAAGAAGATTCAAAGAGAGTGAGATGGGGGCGTGGCTTAGGCACAGACCAGGATGGCAGCATAGGTCTGAGCTCCATGAGGGCTAAAACTACAAAGCGACGATAAAAGCAACTTAAGAGGATTTATTCACTCAATTTTGGCATGGACAAACTTCTTAAAGCCTAAGGATCATCTGGATACTAAAAAGACTCTCCCTGACCCGTTATTCCAGGAGATATTTCATTTGGAAGCAGTGAGGTGCGTCCTTGATTTCATTCCAGTCGTGGCTATTGTGACATAGTCCTGCAGGCTTGCAGGTCTGTGTGTCTCTGCAAAGGGACCCCTCCTCTCCCTACCTCCGGACTTTAGAGCACAGCTTTCCGGGTGTTACTGAGCAGACTGTGTAGAATTTATATCTTGAAGCCGGTGGCACCAGAGCCCCGTGAATCGGCTGATTGCCGTATGCAGGGATAACCTATACTGACCCGGCACCCAGAATAGCCCCACTGGGGAAAATCAGTCATTCACCTTATGCAGTCTGTGTTTAAAAGTAACAAGGACTGAGATCTGACGGACCCACGGGACCCAGCACCTCGAAAAGCTACATTGCTGCATCGGACTACCACCCTGCAAATTGTCCCTGCCCACAAGTCACCCAGCTGACAACTGCGACCGGTGACGGGACTCCTGCAGCGATTCCACCGCCCAGCGCTGTGTATAGAAGATTGTGGACCCCGGGGACTTTAAGTGAGGAGACCCCCAAAGAGGATTTGACAGGACCCCCGGGACCCTATACCCCTAAAGGATACACTTCTGCACCGGGTTGCCAGCTTATAAATTGCTCCTGCCTGCAGGTCACCCCGCTATCAGCTGCGACCGGTGACAGGACTCCGGAAGTGAAAACACCGGCCGGTGCAGTCTGTGGAGGATCGCGGACCCCAGGAACTCCGGATCTGCAGTCAAGTAACAAGACCGTGAGACCGGACCCCTGAGATGACTGGCAAGACCCCCGCTCCCGGAGGATTTACCCTCGGCTTCTAAGCTACAGGACCCTTCCTGCATCAAGACGCCGGCGGCAGCCCGAGGACCTGGCTCTGCTTACAGCTGTGGCGGCTATTAAGAGGTCCCGACTGGTGCTGAGCAGCATACAGCATCTAATAAGGTCAGATAAGCCCTGAGGGCTCTTACTGTGACTCAGTGGGGTTGTTAATTGAGACCTGGTGGCAGCGGTGTCCCCTCTTCCATCGCGGAGCAGTTCTGTCCCTCTCTCCCTTCTGCTGACAGGCACTTCCTGTGTCTGCGACCGGGCTCCCTGCTCCTCTGTGCGGCTGTTCCCTGGGTTCAGAGGCTGTTCCGGTGGTGGTGGTGCCCCCTCCTCTACTCCGGAGCCGCTCTGCTCCTGCCTCTTCACAGACCGGCACCTCCGGTATATAGGGCTCTCACCCCGCAGCACCTGGGGCTGATTTATTGGCGGGGATATCTCCCTCCTGCTGCTGGGGGGGCCGTTTTGCTCCTCCCTGCCTTTAACTGACAGGTGCCACTGGTCCTCCCCCTCCGTTCCATTTACCCCCGCTGTGCCGCTCTGCTGACTGTGTCCCTCCGGTCTCCGGACCCTGCAGACCCCTGTGACTGCCTCCCCCTATTGTGGTAGCGCCGCCGCGCTCTGGTCTGCCCCTGGTCCTGCGCTGCAGCAGCACCGCTGCCCTTCAGTGTCCCGGCATCCAGAATCAGCTGATCAGTTTTAAATTCTCCCGCCCCCTGCTGCAGCGTGGCTCTGGCTCTGCACTGCTGTCCATGGTGCTGATTCTGTATTAATCAGATTCTCCTGTCCCCTGCTGCAGCGTCGCTCTACACTGCTGTCCAAGGTGCTGATCTTGTATTAGTCAAATCTCCTGCCTTCTGCTACAGCCTCGATCAGCACTGCTGTCCATGGTGCTGATTTTATATCAGTACTGTTACAGAGGTCTTTTAAACACCAAACGGTGAATTATCATCTTGACTGTGAGACTTGATCCTGAGGGGAGGGGGGGGATAGGAGGATCTGTTTTTGCCTGTATATATACGTACTGTATCTACGCTACCGGATATATATATACCAGTTGGTGCTCATGGAACTCTACAGATCTGCAAGCCTCCATAATAATTAGCTTTCTGCTAAAAATATATGTGCCTTTTATTTTTATCTCCCAGGTCAATTTCATTATTTCTTTGATATTTTTGATTGTGACTTACATTTAAAGGGTTGCATTCTTGGGGGTATATAACTCTGCAGTTTTTAAGGGTATTGTTCGCCTTTTGTCGGATTGATATTTGTTTAACGCAAATTTCTTCTAGCCACTGTTCCCAGTCATTCTGCAACCCTAAAGTCTTTTGTCTACCTTTTAGGTCAAATATTTCTAGTGCCTTTTACTGTTTTTTTTTTTTTTTTTATATACACCTATAGGTCTGATATTTCATAATGGCGACTAATAAAAAAAATACCCAAAAGTCTTTGGAAGCTCCCCATAAAACTAGTGCGGTAAGAGCGAAGTCCTCTCAACGCTTTTCATTTTCAAACCCATCTGAAGATGCTGTCAATACTATCAGTCAACTTAAGTCCAGATCACCTCATAGAAATCCGGAAGACAGACAGAGTTCTAAAGTAAGCTCTCCCACCAAAGAACCTTCTAAAAGTCTATTATCTCCAAAACCTCAGAGAATCCCTGATGCTAAACCTGCCCCTTCTATCGTAGTTAAAGAAAAAAAAGCGGAAGAGATGGATATTTCCATCTCATCAAAGAGAAGGGACCCAGGAGCTTGGAGCAACAAGTATTCTTCTCTGGCTACGAGTTCGGAGGAGGAATCCTCGGACACGTCTCCTAATCCTAGTCCAGATAAGAGGCGTGCTAAAAAGGACTTTTCCCCTTCGTCCTCAGACCCTACGCCTAGTGTCCCGGTCAAAATGCCCATTTCACAAGAGTTGGGAAATACCGATCTTGGTTCATATCTGGACAATCTTTTAAAGACGATTGACAGAAATATGAAACTGGGCTTCGAGAAACAGGTAGACACCATGAAATCTACTTTGGAAGCTTTTGGTCTTAAACTGGAGGAAAATACTAAAAGACTTGAAACGGTGGAGGATAAGGTAGAGTCTGTCTCTTCTGATAATTTGGAAATTAAATCCGAGCTCAAAAGACTTAGATTAAAAGTTGCGGATTTGGAGGATAGGAGTAGGAGAAATAATTTGAAGATTAGAGGCATATCTGAGGATGTTTCTCCCTCAGATATCTCGGCTTTTCTCAAAGACTTGTTTCACAAGACAATCCCATCCCTTTCTGAGCAGGATCTTATCATTGATAGGGCCCATCGCTTATTTCGTCCGACCTCCATTTCCTCGGATCTTCCTAGGGATGTAATAGCTAGGTTGCATTTCTTCTCGACCAAAGAGAGAATCTTGAATTATATCAGGGAAAATAGGACTTTTCCAGAGCCTTTCTCGCACCTAAAAATCTTCTCCGATTTTTCCAAAGAAACCATGGATGCAAGAAGGTCATACAAATTGATCACAGATAGACTGAGGGATATGAATATCCCATATAGGTGGGGCTTTCCAGTAAAGTTGCTGATTTTCTTTAACCGGAAAACATTCACTCTTACAGATCCTGATGAAGGCCCCAAATTTTTTGATTTTATAAAAGACATTCCCTACAAAGTTACAAAGGCACCCCACCGCTGAAATGATAAACACTACTCCCTCGGGAGCCCTCTTTAAAAATAATCTCATTTTATCACCTCACCTAACATGCTATAATAAATTTATCATTCTTCTTATATTTGGCCTTCATGGTTTGTCCACATTATTTTTCCCCCCAATCTGAGGGAGAACCTTTTCGGTGAAGGTTCCCTCAGGAGATTTTTTGATTCGTTTTTTTTTTCTTTTTCTTTGAATATCTGGTTATTGTTATTACTATCTTTGAATTAATATTAGAGATATTGTATTCCAGCTTTGATTGTCGGTTGATTTTTATTTTTTGGGAATTTGTTGGACCAACTGACCCCTCTCCTTTTGACTTACTTTAATTATTAATTTACCTATGCCTATCAAGATCATCACCTATAATGTAAGAGGCCTAAACAGTCCCAATAAGAGATTCTCCCTTTGGAAGGAATTGGATCATCTTGGTGCTGATGTTGCGTGTCTTCAGGAGACAAGGTTTGCCGAGGGAAAACACCCTACTTTTACCCACAAACGCTACCCTCATATATTTGAATCCACTAGCGACCGGAAAAAAGCCGGTGTAGCTACAGTGATCAGAGATTCTGTCCCATTTGAGTTTTTAGATCAGCATAAAGATGTCAATGGAAGGTTCCATATATTGCTCTGTAAACTGAATAATCATGAGTGCACTGTTGTTAACCTATACGCCCCAAATAAAAAGCAAATACCCTTTTTGAATAAGGTTTTTAGAAAGGTTGAAGAGGTTAGGAGAGGCGAATTGATTTTTTTGGGAGACTTCAACATGGTCCCGGACGGGCATATGGACTCTTCCTCCCCCAGCCGTCATTTATACCCGACGCTAAATAATTGGCTTTATAAAAATGAACTATTTGATACATTTAGATGTCTGCAAACTACCTCCAAAGAATTCTCCCATTTTTCGGATGCGCACCAAACGGCCTCTAGAATAGACTTAATAATAACTGACGTTTTTTCTTTACCCAAATTCTCTAACGTATCTATAGGCCTTAGGTCTCTATCAGATCATGCCCCTACGTCATGTGAAATTCATATTGGTCCTCTTATTAAAAATGGATTTCTTTGGAAATGTAGATCTTCACTTATTCATAATCCCAAAAACAAAAAAATTATTGAAAAAGCTATTTCTGATTATTTTAGGGAGAACGATACCCCAGATTTATCTAATCCCTTCTCCAGCTGGTGCGCTCACAAGGCCGTCCTTCGTGGTGTACTAATGCAGATATCCTCATCTGAAAAAAAAGAAAAAAGATCAAAAATTAATTCTCTTCAAAAACTGATTAGAGAAAAAGAATTAGAGCAAATTAATCTTCCTTCCCCTTCCCCAATAATTCAAAAAGAACTCTCAAATTTAAGGGTAGAGCTAAAATCAGAAATTTCTTCCTCCTATGATGCAATTATTCGGAAATCAAAATTTAATTACTATGCGGCTCTAAATAAACCTACCCGCTTTATGGCCCGCCTAGTCAAATGTAAAAGAGCAATTAATAGAATAGATAAAATAAAAAACAATAGTGGAATAACGTTTTGCCACCCTAAAGATATAGTGAACCAGTTTGCAAATTTTTACAAAAAACTCTACAACATCAAAACTGATCCTCTAATTTCCCATCCTCACCCAGATGCAATCAACAAATTTTTATCCTCCATTAACCTACCGAAATTGAGCCCTCTGGATCACGAGTCATTGAATAAGCCTTTTTCTAACCTTGAAATTATTAACACAATAAAGCAACTTAAAGATTTCAAGGCTCCGGGTCCAGATGGGTTCATTAATGAGTATTATAAAACTTTTTGTGACCTACTTTCTTCCCCTCTCACGAAAATTTTCAATCATGCTTCCTCAATAAGCTCCTTCCCCTCAGAAATGCTGGAAGCCACCATTACCCTAATACCCAAGTCTAAGGATGAGAGAGATAATGTTAAAAATTATAGGCCCATTTCGCTAATTAACACTGATATTAAGATATATTCGAAAATTCTGGCCAATCGTTTATCGACTATTCTCCCATCTCTCATCAATGATGATCAGATTGGCTTCGTTGGTGGGAGGCAAGCAACTGATGGCTCTAGAAGACTTCTGAATATTATTAAGGTGATAAATACGGCGAAACTCCCAACTTCATTGCTTGCTTTAGACGCTGAAAAAGCTTTCGACAGGTTAAATTGGCTATACCTTAAACTCACCCTTATTAAATTCGGTTTTGATAACAAATTTCTCTCTTCAATTATGGCCCTCTATTCTAACCCCAAAGCAAAAATTTATGTTAACAATTATCTCTCAAATCCAATCCCTATCACAAATGGTACTAGACAGGGTTGCCCACTTTCCCCCCTTCTCTTTGTCCTGGCTATGGAGCCTTTGGCACAGAGGATTAGAGAAAACACTGACATTAGGGGGATCTCTACCCCATCTCGAGAATTTAAAATTGGCCTCTTTGCAGATGATGTTATGCTTTCCTTGCTGGACCCAGTAAATTCGGTTGCGGAAGTTTCGAAGGTTCTAGAACTATTCTCTCAGATTTCTTATTTTAAGATCAATAATGAGAAGTCTAAACTTTTAAACATTAATCTGGACCGTCAGACGAGAGAGGTTTTACACTCGAGATTTTCCTTCGGTTTGGCTAAACGCAATCTGACTTATTTGGGGATCAGTATTGGTAAAACTATTAACTCAACAATTTCTGACAACCTGGTTCTGATTGAGGATATCGTCCGTGGAGATTTGATGGAATTTTTGAAAAGAGATTTGTCATGGTGGGGTAGAGTCCTCTCTATTAAGATGTTTGTTCTACCCAAAATCTTGTATTTTTTCCGCAACTTACCTCTAACTATTTCTCACATCTTTATTCAAAAAATTCAAAATCAGATTAATTCCTATGTCTGGGATAATAAACGTGCGAGGATATCTGCAGATATATTGTACAAGAATAAGTGCAACGGAGGTCTGAGCCACCCTAATATTTTTGCTTACTATTTGGCAAACCTCATCAAACAGAGCAGTAATTGGTTTAATTCTGACAGTCCCCCAGCTTGGATGACTCTGGAGACCTTCTTAAATAATGGTTCTTCTCCCCGTGAATTGTTACTTAGGCATCTCTTTAAACAGTGCACTCATGATTCTTCCCATCCTATTTTCCAGGCGATTATTGACGCCTGGAAAAAAATCGCCAAAAGAAAGAAAAAGAGTCCCCTAAGAGATTCTGATAGGGATAAGTTTTCTTTTGTCAAAAATTTTCCAATTGGTTTTGTTGCTGATCTGTATAACTCTTCCATTCCAGATCAGTGGGACAATAAAGGGTTAAGGAAAATTGGAGACTTCTATGAAGCTTCTGCCTTTATTCCTTTCCAAACTCTTAAAAAAAGATTCAACTTACCTTCCTCTGATTTCTTTTTATACTCTCATTTAAAGAGCATTATTCTGGAATTTATTTCTGGTAAACTTATTGTTTCTGAAACCTCGGTGAACCTGTTAAGCAACCCATCCCACAAAATTTTTTGGAGCCTGAGACACATATATAACAGCTTCAATAATGACCTTTCCTTCCAAAAACACCTCTACATGATACGCTGGGAAAAAGATCTAAAACTCAATTTCCAATCCGATCAATGGGAGAGTGCTGTTCTTTTTTCTCAGGCCTCTAATATATCTATGCCCTTACAAGAGGCTTACTTCAAAATTCTAACCAGATGGTATTACACTCCAATCAGGCTTCACCATATAAAGCCCAGCAACTCTCCCCTTTGTTGGAGGGAGTGCGGCCTTAGGGGAGATCTTTTACATCTCTTTTGGAGCTGCCCAAAAATCCGGAATCTATGGGCTCAGATCTCTTCTTTGGTAGATGACCTTTTAGGCAGACCTGTAGTATTGACCCCTCAAATGGCTTTACTATCCTTAGATCTTGAACCATATAAGTCGTTTGAAAGATCTTTGGTGATTCACTTATTTTCAGTGTGTAAGAACACATTGGCTTTTTATTGGAGAAAGTCACATGTCCCCACTTTGGAGGACTTAGTTGATAAGATGAATCTCCATAGAATATTTGAACTCAGATTTTCCCTTATCAACAATAATTTACTTAAATTTTCTAGGAAGTGGGATATTTGGCTCACTAAATTCCCTCAACCCTCTCATAACGCTGGAACATCTTAATGTGTGTCGTGTTTAGCTCATTAATATGTTTAATTTAGCTAATGATAGTAATGTGTGTTTAAAGTGTTCAAATTTCTGTATTATCGTATATACTATTTGACGAACAAATTTCTCCCATCTTTCCTGTTTATCCATTCCCGTTTGTTCCCTTTCCCTTTCCTTTCCCTCAGAATTTCTCCCTTATTATGAATATTCTTTTGTCACTACTTTTATGCTACGTGTGTTATTCCCCTGTTAAATTGTTTATTAAAAATAAAAAAATATGGTAAAACAAAGAGAGTGAGATGCCAGCTCCTTTCATTCAGTCAGTAGCTTCAAACATTTCTGGTATATGAAAAACATGTTTTTCAATGGCAAAAATCAATGAATATTGTAAATGCACAAACAGTAATATCTCAACATTGCACGGTGCAATTCTGAAATTTTTAGCTTTTTCCTGTTAATCCTAGCATGATAAAGAAGATTCAAAGAGAGTGAGATGCCAGCTCCTTTCATTCAGTCAGTAGCTTCAAACATTTCTGGTATATGAAAAACGTTTTTCAATGGCAAAAATCAATGAATATTGTAAATGCACAAACAGTAATATCTCCACATTGCAAGGTGCAATTCTGAAATTTTTTGCTTTTTCCTGTTAATCCTAGCATGATAAAGAAGATTCAAAGAGAGTGAGATGCCAGCTCCTTTCATTCAGTCAGTAGCTTCAAACATTTCTGGTATATGAAAAACATGTTTTTCAATGGCAAAAATCAATGAATATTGTAAATGCACAAACAGTAATATCTCCACATTGCAAGGTGCAATTCTGAAATTTTTTGCTTTTTCCTGCTAATCCTAGCATGATAAAGAAGATTCAAAGAGAGTGAGATGCCAGCTCCTTTCATTCAGTCAGTAGCTTCAAACATTTCTGGTATATGAAAAACATGTTTTTCAATGGCAAAAATCAATGAATATTGTAAATGCACAAACAGTAATATCTCCACATTGCACGGTGCAATTCTGAAATTTTTAGCTTTTTCCTGTTAATCCTAGCATGATAAAGAAGATTCAAAGAGAGTGAGATGCCAGCTCCTTTCATTCAGTCAGTAGCTTCAAACATTTCTGGTATATGAAAAACATGTTTTTCAATGGCAAAAATCAATGAATATTGTAAATGCACAAACAGTAATATCTCCACATTGCAAGGTGCAATTCTGAAATTTTTTGCTTTTTCCTGCTAATCCTAGCATGATAAAGAAGATTCAAAGAGAGTGAGATGCCAGCTCCTTTCATTCAGTCAGTAGCTTCAAACATTTCTGGTATATGAAAAACATGTTTTTCAATGGCAAAAATCAATGAATATTGTAAATGCACAAACAGTAATATCTCCACATTGCACGGTGCAATTCTGAAATTTTTAGCTTTTTCCTGTTAATCCTAGCATGATAAAGAAGATTCAAAGAGTGAGATGCCAGCTCCTTTCATTCAGTCAGTAGCTTCAAACATTTCTGGTATATGAAAAACATGTTTTTCAATGGCAAAAATCAATGAATATTGTAAATGCACAAACAGTAATATCTCCACATTGCAAGGTGCAATTCTGAAATTCTTTGCTTTTTCCTGTTAATCCTAGCATGATAAAGAAGATTCAAAGAGAGTGAGATGCCAGCTCCTTTCATTCAGTCAGTAGCTTCAAACATTTCTGGTATATGAAAAACATGTTTTTCAATGGCAAAAATCAATGAATATTGTAAATGCACAAACAGTAATATCTCCACATTGCAAGGTGCAATTCTGAAATTTTTTGCTTTTTCCTGCTAATCCTAGCATGATAAAGAAGATTCAAAGAGAGTGAGATGCCAGCTCCTTTCATTCAGTCAGTAGCTTCAAACATTTCTGGTATATGAAAAACATGTTTTTCAATGGCAAAAATCAATGAATATTGTAAATGCACAAACAGTAATATCTCCACATTGCAAGGTGCAATTCTGAAATTTTTTGCTTTTTCCTGCTAATCCTAGCATGATAAAGAAGATTCAAAGAGAGTGAGATGCCAGCTCCTTTCATTCAGTCAGTAGCTTCAAACATTTCTGGTATATGAAAAACATGTTTTTCAATGGCAAAAATCAATGAATATTGTAAATGCACAAACAGTAATATCTCAACATTGCACGGTGCAATTCTGAAATTTTTAGCTTTTTCCTGTTAATCCTAGCATGATAAAGAAGATTCAAAGAGAGTGAGATGCCAGCTCCTTTCATTCAGTCAGTAGCTTCAAACATTTCTGGTATATGAAAAACGTTTTTCAATGGCAAAAATCAATGAATATTGTAAATGCACAAACAGTAATATCTCCACATTGCAAGGTGCAATTCTGAAATTTTTTGCTTTTTCCTGTTAATCCTAGCATGATAAAGAAGATTCAAAGAGAGTGAGATGCCAGCTCCTTTCATTCAGTCAGTAGCTTCAAACATTTCTGGTATATGAAAAACATGTTTTTCAATGGCAAAAATCAATGAATATTGTAAATGCACAAACAGTAATATCTCCACATTGCAAGGTGCAATTCTGAAATTTTTTGCTTTTTCCTGCTAATCCTAGCATGATAAAGAAGATTCAAAGAGAGTGAGATGCCAGCTCCTTTCATTCAGTCAGTAGCTTCAAACATTTCTGGTATATGAAAAACATGTTTTTCAATGGCAAAAATCAATGAATATTGTAAATGCACAAACAGTAATATCTCCACATTGCACGGTGCAATTCTGAAATTTTTAGCTTTTTCCTGTTAATCCTAGCATGATAAAGAAGATTCAAAGAGAGTGAGATGCCAGCTCCTTTCATTCAGTCAGTAGCTTCAAACATTTCTGGTATATGAAAAACATGTTTTTCAATGGCAAAAATCAATGAATATTGTAAATGCACAAACAGTAATATCTCCACATTGCAAGGTGCAATTCTGAAATTTTTTGCTTTTTCCTGCTAATCCTAGCATGATAAAGAAGATTCAAAGAGAGTGAGATGCCAGCTCCTTTCATTCAGTCAGTAGCTTCAAACATTTCTGGTATATGAAAAACATGTTTTTCAATGGCAAAAATCAATGAATATTGTAAATGCACAAACAGTAATATCTCCACATTGCAAGGTGCAATTCTGAAATTCTTTGCTTTTTCCTGTTAATCCTAGCATGATAAAGAAGATTCAAAGAGAGTGAGATGCCAGCTCCTTTCATTCAGTCAGTAGCTTCAAACATTTCTGGTATATGAAAAACATGTTTTTCAATGGCAAAAATCAATGAATATTGTAAATGCACAAACAGTAATATCTCCACATTGCAAGGTGCAATTCTGAAATTTTTTGCTTTTTCCTGCTAATCCTAGCATGATAAAGAAGATTCAAAGAGAGTGAGATGCCAGCTCCTTTCATTCAGTCAGTAGCTTCAAACATTTCTGGTATATGAAAAACATGTTTTTCAATGGCAAAAATCAATGAATATTGTAAATGCACAAACAGTAATATCTCCACATTGCACGGTGCAATTCTGAAATTTTTAGCTTTTTCCTGTTAATCCTAGTATGATAAAGAAGATTCAAAGAGAGTGAGATGCCAGCTCCTTTCATTCAGTCAGTAGCTTCAAACATTTCTGGTATATGAAAAACATGTCTTTCAATGGCAAAAATCAATGAATATTGTAAATGCACAAACAGTAATATCTCCACATTGCACGGTGCAATTCTGAAATTTTTAGCTTTTTCCTGTTAATCCTAGCATGATAAAGAAGATTCAAAGAGAGTGAGATGCCAGCTCCTTTCATTCAGTCAGTAGCTTCAAACATTTCTGGTATATGAAAAACATGTTTTTCAATGGCAAAAATCAATGAATATTGTAAATGCACAAACAGTAATATCTCCACATTGCAAGGTGCAATTCTGAAATTTTTTGCTTTTTCCTGCTAATCCTAGCATGATAAAGAAGATTCAAAGAGAGTGAGATGCCAGCTCCTTTCATTCAGTCAGTAGCTTCAAACATTTCTGGTATATGAAAAACATGTTTTTCAATGGCAAAAATCAATGAATATTGTAAATGCACAAACAGTAATATCTCCACATTGCACGGTGCAATTCTGAAATTTTTAGCTTTTTCCTGTTAATCCTAGCATGATAAAGAAGATTCAAAGAGAGTGAGATGCCAGCTCCTTTCATTCAGTCAGTAGCTTCAAACATTTCTGGTATATGAAAAACATGTTTTTCAATGGCAAAAATCAATGAATATTGTAAATGCACAAACAGTAATATCTCCACATTGCAAGGTGCAATTCTGAAATTTTTTGCTTTTTCCTGCTAATCCTAGCATGATAAAGAAGATTCAAAGAGAGTGAGATGCCAGCTCCTTTCATTCAGTCAGTAGCTTCAAACATTTCTGGTATATGAAAAACATGTTTTTCAATGGCAAAAATCAATGAATATTGTAAATGCACAAACAGTAATATCTCAACATTGCACGGTGCAATTCTGAAATTTTTAGCTTTTTCCTGTTAATCCTAGCATGATAAAGAAGATTCAAAGAGAGTGAGATGCCAGCTCCTTTCATTCAGTCAGTAGCTTCAAACATTTCTGGTATATGAAAAACGTTTTTCAATGGCAAAAATCAATGAATATTGTAAATGCACAAACAGTAATATCTCCACATTGCAAGGTGCAATTCTGAAATTTTTTGCTTTTTCCTGTTAATCCTAGCATGATAAAGAAGATTCAAAGAGAGTGAGATGCCAGCTCCTTTCATTCAGTCAGTAGCTTCAAACATTTCTGGTATATGAAAAACATGTTTTTCAATGGCAAAAATCAATGAATATTGTAAATGCACAAACAGTAATATCTCCACATTGCAAGGTGCAATTCTGAAATTTTTTGCTTTTTCCTGCTAATCCTAGCATGATAAAGAAGATTCAAAGAGAGTGAGATGCCAGCTCCTTTCATTCAGTCAGTAGCTTCAAACATTTCTGGTATATGAAAAACATGTTTTTCAATGGCAAAAATCAATGAATATTGTAAATGCACAAACAGTAATATCTCCACATTGCACGGTGCAATTCTGAAATTTTTAGCTTTTTCCTGTTAATCCTAGTATGATAAAGAAGATTCAAAGAGAGTGAGATGCCAGCTCCTTTCTTTCAGTCAGTAGCTTCAAACATTTCTGGTATATGAAAAACATGTTTTTCAATGGCAAAAATCAATGAATATTGTAAATGCACAAACAGTAATATCTCCACATTGCAAGGTGCAATTCTGAAATTTTTTGCTTTTTCCTGCTAATCCTAGCATGATAAAGAAGATTCAAAGAGAGTGAGATGCCAGCTCCTTTCATTCAGTCAGTAGCTTCAAACATTTCTGGTATATGAAAAACATGTTTTTCAATGGCAAAAATCAATGAATATTGTAAATGCACAAACAGTAATATCTCCACATTGCACGGTGCAATTCTGAAATTTTTAGCTTTTTCCTGTTAATCCTAGCATGATAAAGAAGATTCAAAGAGAGTGAGATGCCAGCTCCTTTCATTCAGTCAGTAGCTTCAAACATTTCTGGTATATGAAAAACATGTTTTTCAATGGCAAAAATCAATGAATATTGTAAATGCACAAACAGTAATATCTCCACATTGCAAGGTGCAATTCTGAAATTTTTTGCTTTTTCCTGCTAATCCTAGCATGATAAAGAAGATTCAAAGAGAGTGAGATGCCAGCTCCTTTCATTCAGTCAGTAGCTTCAAACATTTCTGGTATATGAAAAACATGTTTTTCAATGGCAAAAATCAATGAATATTGTAAATGCACAAACAGTAATATCTCCACATTGCACGGTGCAATTCTGAAATTTTTAGCTTTTTCCTGTTAATCCTAGCATGATAAAGAAGATTCAAAGAGAGTGAGATGCCAGCTCCTTTCATTCAGTCAGTAGCTTCAAACATTTCTGGTATATGAAAAACATGTTTTTCAATGGCAAAAATCAATGAATATTGTAAATGCACAAACAGTAATATCTCCACATTGCAAGGTGCAATTCTGAAATTTTTTGCTTTTTCCTGCTAATCCTAGCATGATAAAGAAGATTCAAAGAGAGTGAGATGCCAGCTCCTTTCATTCAGTCAGTAGCTTCAAACATTTCTGGTATATGAAAAACATGTTTTTCAATGGCAAAAATCAATGAATATTGTAAATGCACAAACAGTAATATCTCCACATTGCACGGTGCAATTCTGAAATTTTTAGCTTTTTCCTGTTAATCCTAGCATGATAAAGAAGATTCAAAGAGAGTGAGATGCCAGCTCCTTTCATTCAGTCAGTAGCTTCAAACATTTCTGGTATATGAAAAACATGTTTTTCAATGGCAAAAATCAATGAATATTGTAAATGCACAAACAGTAATATCTCAACATTGCACGGTGCAATTCTGAAATTTTTAGCTTTTTCCTGTTAATCCTAGCATGATAAGAAGATTCAAAGAGAGTGAGATGCCAGCTCCTTTCATTCAGTCAGTAGCTTCAAACATTTCTGGTATATGAAAAACGTTTTTCAATGGCAAAAATCAATGAATATTGTAAATGCACAAACAGTAATATCTCCACATTGCAAGGTGCAATTCTGAAATTTTTTGCTTTTTCCTGTTTATCCTAGCATGATAAAGAAGATTCAAAGAGAGTGAGATGCCAGCTCCTTTCATTCAGTCAGTAGCTTCAAACATTTCTGGTATATGAAAAACATGTTTTTCAATGGCAAAAATCAATGAATATTGTAAATGCACAAACAGTAATATCTCCACATTGCAAGGTGCAATTCTGAAATTTTTTGCTTTTTCCTGCTAATCCTAGCATGATAAAGAAGATTCAAAGAGAGTGAGATGCCAGCTCCTTTCATTCAGTCAGTAGCTTCAAACATTTCTGGTATATGAAAAACATGTTTTTCAATGGCAAAAATCAATGAATATTGTAAATGCACAAACAGTAATATCTCCACATTGCACGGTGCAATTCTGAAATTTTTAGCTTTTTCCTGTTAATCCTAGCATGATAAAGAAGATTCAAAGAGAGTGAGATGCCAGCTCCTTTCATTCAGTCAGTAGCTTCAAACATTTCTGGTATATGAAAAACATGTTTTTCAATGGCAAAAATCAATGAATATTGTAAATGCACAAACAGTAATATCTCCACATTGCAAGGTGCAATTCTGAAATTTTTTGCTTTTTCCTGCTAATCCTAGCATGATAAAGAAGATTCAAAGAGAGTGAGATGCCAGCTCCTTTCATTCAGTCAGTAGCTTCAAACATTTCTGGTATATGAAAAACATGTTTTTCAATGGCAAAAATCAATGAATATTGTAAATGCACAAACAGTAATATCTCAACATTGCACGGTGCAATTCTGAAATTTTTAGCTTTTTCCTGTTAATCCTAGCATGATAAAGAAGATTCAAAGAGAGTGAGATGCCAGCTCCTTTCATTCAGTCAGTAGCTTCAAACATTTCTGGTATATGAAAAACGTTTTTCAATGGCAAAAATCAATGAATATTGTAAATGCACAAACAGTAATATCTCCACATTGCAAGGTGCAATTCTGAAATTTTTTGCTTTTTCCTGTTAATCCTAGCATGATAAAGAAGATTCAAAGAGAGTGAGATGCCAGCTCCTTTCATTCAGTCAGTAGCTTCAAACATTTCTGGTATATGAAAAACATGTTTTTCAATGGCAAAAATCAATGAATATTGTAAATGCACAAACAGTAATATCTCCACATTGCAAGGTGCAATTCTGAAATTTTTTGCTTTTTCCTGCTAATCCTAGCATGATAAAGAAGATTCAAAGAGAGTGAGATGCCAGCTCCTTTCATTCAGTCAGTAGCTTCAAACATTTCTGGTATATGAAAAACATGTTTTTCAATGGCAAAAATCAATGAATATTGTAAATGCACAAACAGTAATATCTCCACATTGCACGGTGCAATTCTGAAATTTTTAGCTTTTTCCTGTTAATCCTAGCATGATAAAGAAGATTCAAAGAGAGTGAGATGCCAGCTCCTTTCATTCAGTCAGTAGCTTCAAACATTTCTGGTATATGAAAAACATGTTTTTCAATGGCAAAAATCAATGAATATTGTAAATGCACAAACAGTAATATCTCCACATTGCAAGGTGCAATTCTGAAATTCTTTGCTTTTTCCTGTTAATCCTAGCATGATAAAGAAGATTCAAAGAGAGTGAGATGCCAGCTCCTTTCATTCAGTCAGTAGCTTCAAACATTTCTGGTATATGAAAAACATGTTTTTCAATGGCAAAAATCAATGAATATTGTAAATGCACAAACAGTAATATCTCCACATTGCAAGGTGCAATTCTGAAATTTTTTGCTTTTTCCTGCTAATCCTAGCATGATAAAGATTCAAAGAGAGTGAGATGCCAGCTCCTTTCATTCAGTCAGTAGCTTCAAACATTTCTGGTATATGAAAAACATGTTTTTCAATGGCAAAAATCAATGAATATTGTAAATGCACAAACAGTAATATCTCAACATTGCACGGTGCAATTCTGAAATTTTTAGCTTTTTCCTGTTAATCCTAGCATGATAAAGAAGATTCAAAGAGAGTGAGATGCCAGCTCCTTTCATTCAGTCAGTAGCTTCAAACATTTCTGGTATATGAAAAACATGTTTTTCAATGGCAAAAATCAATGAATATTGTAAATGCACAAACAGTAATATCTCCACATTGCAAGGTGCAATTCTGAAATTTTTTGCTTTTTCCTGCTAATCCTAGCATGATAAAGATTCAAAGAGAGTGAGATGCCAGCTCCTTTCATTCAGTCAGTAGCTTCAAACATTTCTGGTATATGAAAAACATGTTTTTCAATGGCAAAAATCAATGAATATTGTAAATGCACAAACAGTAATATCTCCACATTGCAAGGTGCAATTCTGAAATTTTTAGCTTTTTCCTGTTAATCCTAGCATGATAAAGAAGATTCAAAGAGAGTGAGATGCCAGCTCCTTTCATTCAGTCAGTAGCTTCAAACATTTCTGGTATATGAAAAACATGTTTTTCAATGGCAAAAATCAATGAATATTGTAAATGCACAAACAGTAATATCTCCACATTGCACGGTGCAATTCTGAAATTTTTAGCTTTTTCCTGTTAATCCTAGCATGATAAAGAAGATTCAAAGAGAGTGAGATGCCAGCTCCTTTCATTCAGTCAGTAGCTTCAAACATTTCTGGTATATGAAAAACATGTTTTTCAATGGCAAAAATCAATGAATATTGTAAATGCACAAACAGTAATATCTCCACATTGCAAGGTGCAATTCTGAAATTTTTTGCTTTTTCCTGCTAATCCTAGCATGATAAAGAAGATTCAAAGAGAGTGAGATGCCAGCTCCTTTCATTCAGTCAGTAGCTTCAAACATTTCTGGTATATGAAAAACATGTTTTTCAATGGCAAAAATCAATGAATATTGTAAATGCACAAACAGTAATATCTCCACATTGCACGGTGCAATTCTGAAATTTTTAGCTTTTTCCTGTTAATCCTAGCATGATAAAGAAGATTCAAAGAGAGTGAGATGCCAGCTCCTTTCATTCAGTCAGTAGCTTCAAACATTTCTGGTATATGAAAAACATGTTTTTCAATGGCAAAAATCAATGAATATTGTAAATGCACAAACAGTAATATCTCCACATTGCAAGGTGCAATTCTGAAATTTTTTGCTTTTTCCTGCTAATCCTAGCATGATAAAGAAGATTCAAAGAGAGTGAGATGCCAGCTCCTTTCATTCAGTCAGTAGCTTCAAACATTTCTGGTATATGAAAAACATGTTTTTCAATGGCAAAAATCAATGAATATTGTAAATGCACAAACAGTAATATCTCCACATTGCACGGTGCAATTCTGAAATTTTTAGCTTTTTCCTGTTAATCCTAGCATGATAAAGAAGATTCAAAGAGAGTGAGATGCCAGCTCCTTTCATTCAGTCAGTAGCTTCAAACATTTCTGGTATATGAAAAACATGTTTTTCAATGGCAAAAATCAATGAATATTGTAAATGCACAAACAGTAATATCTCCACATTGCAAGGTGCAATTCTGAAATTTTTTGCTTTTTCCTGCTAATCCTAGCATGATAAAGAAGATTCAAAGAGAGTGAGATGCCAGCTCCTTTCATTCAGTCAGTAGCTTCAAACATTTCTGGTATATGAAAAACATGTTTTTCAATGGCAAAAATCAATGAATATTGTAAATGCACAAACAGTAATATCTCAACATTGCACGGTGCAATTCTGAAATTTTTAGCTTTTTCCTGTTAATCCTAGCATGATAAAGAAGATTCAAAGAGAGTGAGATGCCAGCTCCTTTCATTCAGTCAGTAGCTTCAAACATTTCTGGTATATGAAAAACGTTTTTCAATGGCAAAAATCAATGAATATTGTAAATGCACAAACAGTAATATCTCCACATTGCAAGGTGCAATTCTGAAATTTTTTGCTTTTTCCTGTTAATCCTAGCATGATAAAGAAGATTCAAAGAGAGTGAGATGCCAGCTCCTTTCATTCAGTCAGTAGCTTCAAACATTTCTGGTATATGAAAAACATGTTTTTCAATGGCAAAAATCAATGAATATTGTAAATGCACAAACAGTAATATCTCCACATTGCAAGGTGCAATTCTGAAATTTTTTGCTTTTTCCTGCTAATCCTAGCATGATAAAGAAGATTCAAAGAGAGTGAGATGCCAGCTCCTTTCATTCAGTCAGTAGCTTCAAACATTTCTGGTATATGAAAAACATGTTTTTCAATGGCAAAAATCAATGAATATTGTAAATGCACAAACAGTAATATCTCCACATTGCACGGTGCAATTCTGAAATTTTTAGCTTTTTCCTGTTAATCCTAGCATGATAAAGAAGATTCAAAGAGAGTGAGATGCCAGCTCCTTTCATTCAGTCAGTAGCTTCAAACATTTCTGGTATATGAAAAACATGTTTTTCAATGGCAAAAATCAATGAATATTGTAAATGCACAAACAGTAATATCTCCACATTGCAAGGTGCAATTCTGAAATTTTTTGCTTTTTCCTGCTAATCCTAGCATGATAAAGAAGATTCAAAGAGAGTGAGATGCCAGCTCCTTTCATTCAGTCAGTAGCTTCAAACATTTCTGGTATATGAAAAACATGTTTTTCAATGGCAAAAATCAATGAATATTGTAAATGCACAAACAGTAATATCTCCACATTGCACGGTGCAATTCTGAAATTTTTAGCTTTTTCCTGTTAATCCTAGCATGATAAAGAAGATTCAAAGAGAGTGAGATGCCAGCTCCTTTCATTCAGTCAGTAGCTTCAAACATTTCTGGTATATGAAAAACATGTTTTTCAATGGCAAAAATCAATGAATATTGTAAATGCACAAACAGTAATATCTCCACATTGCAAGGTGCAATTCTGAAATTCTTTGCTTTTTCCTGTTAATCCTAGCATGATAAAGAAGATTCAAAGAGAGTGAGATGCCAGCTCCTTTCATTCAGTCAGTAGCTTCAAACATTTCTGGTATATGAAAAACATGTTTTTCAATGGCAAAAATCAATGAATATTGTAAATGCACAAACAGTAATATCTCCACATTGCAAGGTGCAATTCTGAAATTTTTTGCTTTTTCCTGCTAATCCTAGCATGATAAAGAAGATTCAAAGAGAGTGAGATGCCAGCTCCTTTCATTCAGTCAGTAGCTTCAAACATTTCTGGTATATGAAAAACATGTTTTTCAATGGCAAAAATCAATGAATATTGTAAATGCACAAACAGTAATATCTCCACATTGCACGGTGCAATTCTGAAATTTTTAGCTTTTTCCTGTTAATCCTAGCATGATAAAGAAGATTCAAAGAGAGTGAGATGCCAGCTCCTTTCATTCAGTCAGTAGCTTCAAACATTTCTGGTATATGAAAAACATGTTTTTCAATGGCAAAAATCAATGAATATTGTAAATGCACAAACAGTAATATCTCCACATTGCAAGGTGCAATTCTGAAATTTTTTGCTTTTTCCTGCTAATCCTAGCATGATAAAGAAGATTCAAAGAGAGTGAGATGCCAGCTCCTTTCATTCAGTCAGTAGCTTCAAACATTTCTGGTATATGAAAAACATGTTTTTCAATGGCAAAAATCAATGAATATTGTAAATGCACAAACAGTAATATCTCAACATTGCACGGTGCAATTCTGAAATTTTTAGCTTTTTCCTGTTAATCCTAGCATGATAAAGAAGATTCAAAGAGAGTGAGATGCCAGCTCCTTTCATTCAGTCAGTAGCTTCAAACATTTCTGGTATATGAAAAACGTTTTTCCAATGGCAAAAATCAATGAATATTGTAAATGCACAAACAGTAATATCTCCACATTGCAAGGTGCAATTCTGAAATTTTTTGCTTTTTCCTGTTAATCCTAGCATGATAAAGAAGATTCAAAGAGAGTGAGATGCCAGCTCCTTTCATTCAGTCAGTAGCTTCAAAACATTTCTGGTATATGAAAAACATGTTTTTCAATGGCAAAATCAATGAATATTGTAAATGCACAAACAGTAATATCTCCACATTGCAAGGTGCAATTCTGAAATTTTTTGCTTTTTCCTGCTAATCCTAGCATGATAAAGAAGATTCAAAGAGAGTGAGATGCCAGCTCCTTTCATTCAGTCAGTAGCTTCAAACATTTCTGGTATATGAAAAACATGTTTTTCAATGGCAAAAATCAATGAATATTGTAAATGCACAAACAGTAATATCTCCACATTGCAAGGTGCAATTCTGAAATTTTTTGCTTTTTCCTGCTAATCCTAGCATGATAAAGAAGATTCAAAGAGAGTGAGATGCCAGCTCCTTTCATTCAGTCAGTAGCTTCAAACATTTCTGGTATATGAAAAACATGTTTTTCAATGGCAAAAATCAATGAATATTGTAAATGCACAAACAGTAATATCTCCACATTGCACGGTGCAATTCTGAAATTTTTTAGCTTTTTCCTGTAATCCTAGCATGATAAAGAAGATTCAAAGAGAGTGAGATGCAGCTCCTTTCATTCAGTCAGTAGCTTCAAACATTTCTGGTATATGAAAAACATGTTTTTCAATGGCAAAATCAATGAATATTGTAAATGCACAAACAGTAATATCTCCACATTGCAAGGTGCAATTCTGAAATTTTTTGCTTTTTCCTGTTAATCCTAGCATGATAAAGAAGATTCAAAGAGAGTGAGATGCCAGCTCCTTTCATTCAGTCAGTAGCTTCAAACATTTCTGGTATATGAAAACATGTTTTTCAATGGCAAAAATCAATGAATATTGTAAATGCACAAACAGTAATATCTCCACATTGCAAGGTGCAATTCTGAAATTTTTTGCTTTTTCCTGCTAATCCTAGCATGATAAAGAAGATTCAAAGAGAGTGAGATGCCAGCTCCTTTCATTCAGTCAGTAGCTTCAAACATTTCTGGTATATGAAAAACATGTTTTTCAATGGCAAAAATCAATGAATATTGTAAATGCACAAACAGTAATATCTCCACATTGCAAGGTGCAATTCTGAAATTTTTTGCTTTTTCCTGCTAATCCTAGCATGATAAAGAAGATTCAAAGAGAGTGAGATGCCAGCTCCTTTCATTCAGTCAGTAGCTTCAAACATTTCTGGTATATGAAAAACATGTTTTTCAATGGCAAAAATCATGAATATTGTAAATGCACAAACAGTAATATCTCCACATTGCACGGTGCAATTCTGAAATTTTTAGCTTTTTCCTGTTAATCCTAGCATTGATAAAGAAGATTCAAAGAGAGTGAGATGCCAGCTCCTTTCATTCAGTCAGTAGCTTCAAACATTTCTGGTATATGAAAAACATGTTTTTCAATGGCAAAAATCATGAATATTGTAAATGCACAAACAGTAATATCTCCACATTGCACGGTGCAATTCTGAATTTTTTGCTTTTCCTGTTAATCCTAGCATGATAAAGAAGATTCAAAGAGAGTGAGATGCCAGCTCCTTTCATTCAGTCAGTAGCTTCAAACATTTCTGGTATATGAAAAACATGTTTTTCAATGGCAAAAATCAATGAATATTGTAAATGCACAAACAGTAATATCTCCACATTGCAAGGTGCAATTCTGAAATTTTTTGCTTTTTCCTGCTAATCCTAGCATGATAAAGAAGATTCAAAGAGAGTGAGATGCCAGCTCCTTTCATTCAGTCAGTAGCTTCAAACATTTCTGGTATATGAAAACATGTTTTTCAATGGCAAAAATCAATGAATATTGTAAATGCACAAACAGTAATATCTCCACATTGCACGGTGCAATTCTGAAATTTTTGCTTTTTCCTGTTAATCCTAGCATGATAAAGAAGATTCAAAGAGAGTGAGATGCCAGCTCCTTTCATTCAGTCAGTAGCTTCAAACATTTCTGGTATATGAAAAACATGTTTTTCAATGGCAAAAATCAATGAATATTGTAAATGCACAAACAGTAATATCTCCACATTGCAAGGTGCAATTCTGAAATTTTTTGCTTTTTCCTGCTAATCCTAGCATGATAAAGAAGATTCAAAGAGAGTGAGATGCCAGCTCCTTTCATTCAGTCAGTAGCTTCAAACATTTCTGGTATATGAAAAACATGTTTTTCAATGGCAAAAATCAATGAATATTGTAAATGCACAAACAGTAATATCTCCACATTGCAGGTGCAATTCTGAAATTTTTGCTTTTTCCTGCTAATCCTAGCATGATAAAGAAGATTCAAAGAGAGTGAGATGCCAGCTCCTTTCATTCAGTCAGTAGCTTCAAACATTTCTGGTATATGAAAAACATGTTTTCAATGGCAAAAATCAATGAATATTGTAAATGCACAAACAGTAATATCTCCACATTGCAAGGTGCAATTCTGAAATTTTTTGCTTTTTCCTGCTAATCCTAGCATGATAAAGAAGATTCAAAGAGAGTGAGATGCCAGCTCCTTTCATTCAGTCAGTAGCTTCAAACATTTCTGGTATATGAAAAACATGTTTTTCAATGGCAAAAATCAATGAATATTGTAAATGCACAAACAGTAATATCTCCACATTGCACGGTGCAATTCTGAAATTTTAGCTTTTTCCTGTTAATCCTAGCATGATAAAGAAGATTCAAAGAGAGTGAGATGCCAGCTCCTTTCATTCAGTCAGTAGCTTCAAACATTTCTGGTATATGAAAAACATGTTTTTCAATGGCAAAAATCAATGAATATTGTAAATGCACAAACAGTAATATCTCCACATTGCAAGGTGCAATTCTGAAATTTTTTGCTTTTTCCTGTTAATCCTAGCATGATAAAGAAGATTCAAAGAGAGTGAGATGCCAGCTCCTTTCATTCAGTCAGTAGCTTCAAACATTTCTGGTATATGAAAAACATGTTTTTCAATGGCAAAAATCAATGAATATTGTAAATGCACAAACAGTAATATCTCCACATTGCAAGGTGCAATTCTGAATTTTTTAGCTTTTTTCCCTGTTAATCCTAGCATGATAAAGAAGATTCAAAGAGAGTGAGATGCCAGCTCCTTTCATTCAGTCAGTAGCTTCAAACATTTCTGGTATATGAAAAACATGTTTTTCAATGGCAAAAATCAATGAATATTGTAAATGCACAAACAGTAATATCTCCACATTGCACGGTGCAATTCTGAAATTTTTAGCTTTTTCCTGTTAATCCTAGCATGATAAAGAAGATTCAAAGAGAGTGAGATGCCAGCTCCTTTCATTCAGTCAGTAGCTTCAAACATTTCTGGTATATGAAAAACATGTTTTTCAATGGCAAAAATCAATGAATATTGTAAATGCACAAACAGTAATATCTCCACATTGCAAGGTGCAATTCTGAAATTTTTTGCTTTTTCCTGCTAATCCTAGCATGATAAAGATTCAAAGAGAGTGAGATGCCAGCTCCTTTCATTCAGTCAGTAGCTTCAAACATTTCTGGTATATGAAAAACATGTTTTTCAATGGCAAAAATCAATGAATATTGTAAATGCAACAAACAGTAATATCTCCACATTGCAAGGTGCAATTCTGAAATTTTAGCTTTTTCCTGTTAATCCTAGCATGATAAAGAAGATTCAAAGAGAGTGAGATGCCAGCTCCTTTCATTCAGTCAGTAGCTTCAAACATTTCTGGTATATGAAAACATGTTTTTCAATGGCAAAAATCAATGAATATTGTAAATGCACAAACAGTAATATCTCCACATTGCACGGTGCAATTCTGAAATTTTTAGCTTTTTCCTGTTAATCCTAGCATGATAAAGAAGATTCAAAGAGAGTGAGATGCCAGCTCCTTTCATTCAGTCAGTAGCTTCAAACATTCTGGTATATGAAAAACATGTTTTTCAATGGCAAAAATCAATGAATATTGTAAATGCACAAACAGTAATATCTCCACATTGCAAGGTGCAATTCTGAAATTTTTTGCTTTTTCCTGCTAATCCTAGCATGATAAAGAAGATTCAAAGAGAGTGAGATGCCAGCTCCTTTCATTCAGTCAGTAGCTTCAAACATTTCTGGTAATATGAAAAACATGTTTTTCAATGGCAAAAATCAATGAATATTGTAAATGCACAAACAGTAATATCTCCACATTGCAAGGTGCAATTCTGAAATTTTTAGCTTTTTCCTGCTAATCCTAGCATGATAAAGAAGATTCAAAGAGAGTGAGATGCCAGCTCCTTTCATTCAGTCAGTAGCTTCAAACATTTCTGGTATATGAAAAACATGTTTTTCAATGGCAAAAATCAATGAATATTGTAAATGCACAAACAGTAATATCTCCACATTGCACGGTGCAATTCTGAAATTTTTAGCTTTTTCCCTGTTAATCCTAGCATGATAAAGAAGATTCAAAGAGAGTGAGATGCCAGCTCCTTTCATTCAGTCAGTAGCTTCAAACATTTCTGGTATATGAAAAACATGTTTTTCAATGGCAAAAATCAATGAATATTGTAAATGCACAAACAGTAATATCTCCACATTGCAAGGTGCAATTCTGAAATTTTTTGCTTTTTCCTGCTAATCCTAGCATGATAAGAAGATTCAAAGAGAGTGAGATGCCAGCTCCTTTCATTCAGTCAGTAGCTTCAAACATTTCTGGTATATGAAAAAACATGTTTTTCAATGGCAAAAATCAATGAATATTGTAAATGCACAAACAGTAATATCTCCACATTGCACGGTGCAATTCTGAAATTTTTAGCTTTTTCCTGTTAATCCTAGCATGATAAAGAAGATTCAAAGAGAGTGAGATGCCAGCTCCTTTCATTCAGTCAGTAGCTTCAAACATTTCTGGTATATGAAAAACATGTTTTCAATGGCAAAAATCAATGAATATTGTAAATGCACAAACAGTAATATCTCCACATTGCAAGGTGCAATTCTGAAATTTTTTGCTTTTTCCTGCTAATCCTAGCATGATAAAGAAGATTCAAAGAGAGTGAGATGCCAGCTCCTTTCATTCAGTCAGTAGCTTCAACATTTCTGGTATATGAAAAACATGTTTTTCAATGGCAAAAATCAATGAATATTGTAAATGCACAAACAGTAATATCTCCACATTGCAAGGTGCAATTCTGAAATTTTTAGCTTTTTTCCTGTTAATCCTAGCATGATAAAGAAGATTCAAAGAGAGTGAGATGCCAGCTCCTTTCATTCAGTCAGTAGCTTCAAACATTTCTGGTATATGAAAACATGGTTTTTCAATGGCAAAAATCAATGAATATTGTAAATGCACAAACAGTAATATCTCCACATTGCACGGTGCAATTCTGAAATTTTTAGCTTTTTCCTGTTAATCCTAGCATGATAAAGAAGATTCAAAGAGAGTGAGATGCCAGCTCCTTTCATTCAGTCAGTAGCTTCAAACATTTCTGGTATATGAAAAACATGTTTTTCAATGGCAAAAATCAATGAATATTGTAAATGCACAAACAGTAATATCTCCACATTGCAAGGTGCAATTCTGAAATTTTTTGCTTTTTCCTGCTAATCCTAGCATGATAAAGAAGATTCAAAGAGAGTGAGATGCCAGCTCCTTTCATTCAGTCAGTAGCTTCAAACATTTCTGGTATATGAAAAACATGTTTTTCAATGGCAAAAATCAATGAATATTGTAAATGCACAAACAGTAATATCTCCACATTGCACGGTGCAATTCTGAAATTTTTTAGCTTTTTCCTGTTAATCCTAGCATGATAAAGAAGATTCAAAAGAGAGTGAGATGCCAGCTCCTTTCATTCAGTCAGTAGCTTCAAACATTTTCTGGTATATGAAAAACATGTTTTTCAATGGCAAAAATCAATGAATATTGTAAATGCACAAACTGTAATATCTCCACATTGCAAGGTGCAATTCTGAAATTTTTTGCTTTTTCCTGCTAATCCTAGCATGATAAAGAAGATTCAAAGAGAGTGAGATGCCAGCTCCTTTCATTCAGTCAGTAGCTTCAAACATTTCTGGTATATGAAAACATGTTTTCAATGGCAAAAATCAATGAATATTGTAAATGCACAAACAGTAATATCTCCACATTGCACGGTGCAATTCTGGAAATTTTTAGCTTTTTCCTGTTAATCCTAGCATGATAAAGAAGATTCAAAGAGAGTGAGATGCCAGCATCCTTTCATTCAGTCAGTAGCTTCAAACATTTCATCTCTCTCAATGGCAAAAATCATGAATAGTTGTAAATGCACAAACAGTCATATCTCCACATTGGTCATTCTGATTTAATTACTAGCAAGATCAAACGAAGATTCAAAGAGATGTGCGATGCCTGCACTCATTTCATTCTAGTCAGTAGCTTCAAC
>NW_027370672.1:0-34242 GCF_046119375.1 Phyllobates terribilis
CTCCAATTTAACCTCACTTTTCCGTTTTTACCCCTACTCCCACTTCATCAAACAATTTATATTCATAACTACTTCCCCCTTTACCCTCACGTTAACCTCATTAATTAACATAGGGGGTCATTATTTTTACATCCAATTTATCCATCTTTTATGTGGCGTTTTACATGGAAAATATTAAGACGTTTTGAATACATATTCTTCAATAATAATCTTCTAATATAATAAAATTTGAGTTGGAGATCCATTACACCCTCATTAAATCTTAATAATGATCTTTTAATCTATAACCTATATAATTGAGTATTTTTAAGAAACAAATGCTAACATCCTACTCATATATCTCTAGAAAATAACCTAATTATATTAGTTTTTAAATTCCGATTTTCTTTCATCAATTTTCCATCCCCACTTAAAGTTGTATTTTTTTTATATTTTTATTTGCAGTTTTTTCCATCAATTTCCCGTCCTTAATTTCTCTTCACATTTAATGTGACCCCTTTCTCCTTCGTCTCTAGCTCTTCGTCTCCCATCATTCACTACAACCTCTTTCTCTCTTCCATAACTCCGTCTTTCCATCTCCCTTCCATTATTGTAAACACCTTCTCACCTATCCCTAATTACTATCAAAATCAACTATTAATTCCCAAATCACCTCCATTATCCCACCTTAACCGTCCTACTTCCATTGTTTTACTTTAATATGTGAATTGTAACGGTACACACATCAATACCATTAATGCAAAACAATTGACATCATTTTCACCATTGATAATTCGTAACTTATATAGACCAATTTCTTTGAGAATAAATGTTCTCCATCTTCCAACCGAAGCGTTTTTGGGATTTTGAATAAGCTTTTTAGTTTATTAGTTATTACACCCTTCCACCTTCTTCATTAGGATGAGTTATGAACAACTATATATTCTTCCAAAAAAATTGTTTTCGTCTCCAACCCTAAATTAAGCATTGCCTTCGTGATTCAAAGATCATTCGAGCCCTTGCAAAACAAGCAATTACCAACTTTGTCTGTTAAAGGTAATTCCCAACTCTTTTTATTTAGCTATTACGAATTTGGAGGTTAAATTTCACAAAATGGGTATTGATTCCATGAAACTGATTGGAGCTTATGCTGATTTAATTCAATGAAATTGGTTTGGGATTTGTTATTAGGAGATGAGACTTTGAGATTCTTAATGCATGTAAGTTGTTTGATAAAATTCCCTAGAGAAAATAATTAAGTTGCCTTTGTTTTGTTTATAAAAATAATTAAGTTATCTATGTGTCTAAAAAATCCAGTAGACAAGAGTTCCAGTGATATGTGATAGATAAGCCTACATAGGTAAATCAGATTTGTTTCTAAAAAGTTCCAAATACATGCACTTGATTAGTAGAAGATATTGTTTAGTGATAACAAACAACATTCAACTAATAAATTATAAACTAAAAACTCAATTCAATATCTAATACTCCCTATTAAGCATGTACTAGAAGAAGAACACAATAAAGTAGATTAAAGTCTCATCTTTACATCGGTCATGGTCCAACAAGCAATATTCTTCGATTGATAACATCTAATCTGATCCATCTAATATACTATAAATTGGAGTTGGTGGATCACTAAATGACTCAAATTCAACATATATGTTCTTTTTACCCTTAAAAACTTCGTTTAACCATTACTTTTCCTTAAGATTTTCGTTTATACCCCACATCCATTTTATTCTAATAATTGCATCTTAATTATAATTAGTCTCTTCTACTTCTTAACTACTGTTAAAACCTTTCACCTCCCCTCATCTCCTTTTTAATTTCCTCTCCACCGTTCACCTTTCATCTCCTTTTCCCTTCCATCTCCCTCAATCAGTTACTACATCCTTCAATATATAAGGACGTTATGAATATAAATCTTCCATTTTTAATTGTCGGTATAATATCAATCGTCCTTTAATTTCCTTAACCCTCGGTCCTGTCTTTACTATCGGGTTTTTAATCCATTCAACCTCTCTTAAACTTCCTCATCCAATATCTATTGTAAATTCACCAATGAAGTACACATCGACTTCACCATATCAACAATCAACTCACGGCTAGATGCACGCCTACACTCCAACACCAACCCGCACTACTAGAAAACGGCTTTTTAGCCCGGACGTATAAGGGCATAGAGCCCGGATATACCCAAAAAGGATCCGGGCTTCAGGTCTTTGAGCTAAAAAGTATAGAGCCCGGAGTACCTTTCACAAACGCCCGGGCTCTATAGTTAATATTGTGCACGAAAAGAAAGGCTTGTTAGCCCTGATCACCTCCCTTATTCAATATCCGGGCTGTATACTCTTATCCAGAAAAACAGATTTTTACCCAATACTAACACACTTTCCTGTATACATCATCATTAATAATATGAAATTTCAACAATGTACAACAAACATTAATAATCTGAAAGTTATAATAATCCAAATATCATACATCAGTATTTTTGACATCCAACACACAATATAATTGTTCACTTAATTTCATAGTCCTAATTGATTGATGTCTTCCTGCAAATGAATTTCAACATTGTTTCATAGATCGAGTAACATATATGAATATCAGAATAATGCACGGAACGTCGCGTCATGATACACCAGCAAAGAAGGAGGAAGAGATCAGCGAGCATTGATAAGAAAAGGATGCTGACAAACACTGCATTCAATTGTCTCTGATCCAGACTGAGGAACTTGCACCTGCATTGCCAAAATCACTTTCAGTATCTCAAAGTTAAAATATCTCACGTAAGCTTGATTCACACTATAATGGTTATTTCTCAGAAAAAATAAATATAAAACTGATATATTGTATAAGAGGGAGAACCTGCAAGTGCACAGTGCAAGTCGGGCATTCAACTTCTTGCATTCTCTTGTTGGATCCTTTAGAACGTGAGCCTATAAATCATACAAGTGGAATTTAGTACCTAGTACTTGAGAATAACATATATGAGAAATTTGTGAGTTCATTGACAAGGCAAGAGAGATTAGTTGCAGACGATGACTTGGCGTTTCTGTTCATTTCCTCCTGTATGAAATTAAGATGAGTTTAGAAAAAGGATCTGAAGAGTTTACCGCAATTAAATTTACATGAAAACCATCAAAATCAAATCTTACACAGAACTAGTAAAGATATACCTTAAGCCTTTTAGCAAGATCTTCATGACTACGCATAACTCCACTTCTACTGGCTTGCTCTTTAGTATTTTTGAGCTTGTGTCACCTCTGCCTGTAGAGAGCGTGAAAACAGATTGAATTCATGTTCCTAATCAAAATATACAGTTCATAGAGGCAACCTTTTAAAATAAAAAATATGAGAAAGACTATTTTGAGTATAATCAAAATATACAGTTCATAGAGGCAACCTTTTAAAATAATTGACAATCTTTAAAGAACGGGGGGGAGAAATTAGTAAAGACTATTTTGAGTATAACCAAACAACAAAATTACCTTGCAGCAGACCAAATCCTTCAGCTCTTCAGGAGAAAGAATAGACAATCTCTTTGACAGATCAGCACGCTTATTTATCGAAATAAAATATTCACAAGAGACAATTCTCTCAACTATACCACAAGAAACAAAAAATATGAGAAAGACTTCCACATTAAAAGTATTATATTATATTATATTATATTATATACACACCTTGGGGATTTCTTAAAAGCGAGCAGCTGAAATGATTGGAAACGGTCATAATGAGCTTGTAAGACCTCATCGTCGTTAAGTTGTGTCCCTTCATGATCATCAATTTCGAATGTTTCATAGAACTGTAACAAGTCCACGAGTTTGAGAAAATAGCCTTCCCTTTTCATGGTTATAAAGGGAACTCAGATGACATTTCGCAACTACAGCAACATCAGCTACAAGGGGCCTCAAATACCTAAAAAAATCGAAGAATAAAAACACAGAAACATTCAATATATTAACACTGTCAAAGTAACAAATGCAACAATACACTTCACAAGGCAATTTCATGAGAGTATAGATTACAGAAACCACATCAGTGTTTTCATAGCTCTTCAGAGATGCCATATCAAAAACAAAATATGTAAGATTGAAAACTTAAAAAAACCACACGCATTGTCAGGAAAAGAATATGAGAGGATCTTAATAGAAAAGGGTGTGTAGGCAAAAAAACACTCCCATTTTGACCAAATAAGGCAATAACTGATAATCTAAAATGCATATATGCGCAAATGTTTGAGTTCATTACAACTTTTCTTTAGAAGACTAGCAATTGTAAATTTTGTACTAGTTATTGCTAATTGAAGATGCAAGAGTACTCATCCAATATACAAACAAACACAAAAACGGAAAGAAAGAAGTCTCCATATACAAATATCAATTTAATAAGGACCCGGGTTAAGACCCTAAATTAAGAAAGCTCTGATTAAGGTTGATTGATTTAGTGATTTTTTTTTAGTTGGGTTTATTTCCTCTCATCTTAGGGTTCAGTTTGCCAAATTAAGGAGCTTTAGGGCATAAATCAGGAAAACTGTACAAATATTTTGCCCACCTTGTTGGAAGTTGGCTCAACAAATCAATCAGAAACTCCATAAATCTCTCACAATATAAGATGCATGCATCAACTCCCTGAAAACCGTTAGCATTTGCATCTGAATCATCACGATCTCCTTGAGGAAATACCTGAGAATCCAATATCTGCAAACAGAACATATAAAAGCTGTCTTAATTTCCAATAACGACTGATTACGAAGTGTTTCTATCTCTTCCATTCCGAAACATACCTCCAAAAACTCGAGAATGAGATTTCTCAAGAACTTCACTTCCACTAAATTTGCAGGGTCAAAATTCTCTTGCCCCTGTTTCTTCGCCTCCTTAGCCTCTCTTTTAATCATTCTCTTCCATTTTTTTTATTAGATCTGGATTGAGACAGAGCTCCATCTGCAGTTCAAGAGGTTGATTCACCATGGATATGATACATATGAACAAAATCCACATGCAAAGTAACTTAAATTGTTATTGATGATCACCTGAAAACGACCATGTGACAAACAATGCCAAGACTGTAGGCTTGATAGTTTCAGGACAGTCTCACTGACAACTTCGTCTTCCAGACTCTGTTATGATAAGGTGTTACAGAGAATATAAATTCAAGGGAATGTAACAAAGTTGATCAAAGATTTATCATAAAGTTCCTAGAATAAGATATTTAATCATAAAAACGAAGTAAAGTGTCTTCTCTGCGCAACTCCAGGAGCATTTAAACAGAAGTCTATATTAAATAAAGAAGGGAGAATAACAAAAATAGCAGCACACCTGAGAGGCATTAATCATGAAAACCAAGTAAGTAGTCTTCTCCTCTATGCTTAAATCTCTATCCTGCAATTCCAGAGTGAAAATCAAATATTCAGTTATCATTCTTAATGTTTGTAACCAAAAACAATAAAGAAATCCCACTAAAACAAAAAAGAGAGCTTCAATTGTTGTTGATAACTCCACCACTGTTTAAAGGAAAAATGGGAAGCAGCTGAGCAACCATCAGAGGATTATAGATCACTCTAATACTATACTTGTCATTCAAGATTAACTTCTAGCTGACATCATCAAAATTGTCTAGGTTGATTAGGAAATTATAGAGCGAAATGGAGAGGAACTCAAGTAGAACTGAATACACACTTGAAAGACAAAATATCCGGTGTTGTATTGTCAAAACACAAAGGGAGAGGAACTGAAGTTACCGGAAGGGAAGTGGTATGAGCTTTTAACAACTGACTGGACAAGGTGCTGCGACCTTCTGGGAGGGCAGGTCGGTGTGGCCATGGAAGCCCTGGTGGAGGGTTTGGAAGCTTTGTTGGCATTTTTACGAGCACTTGGAGAGCCTGTCATGTTAGACATGAACAATTTGTGATACTTAGTGTTGATTACAAAATCAGCATCTGAATTAACATCACCATCGATCTTGGAAGGGCATTAGGATAACAACGGGAGAAGAGGCATATCGCAAGAGCGACTAACATGTTCGTCAGTAAATCAGCCAGCAACAAAAGCTCGGAGAAAAAAGGATATCGTGAGAGAGAGAAGAAGCCTTTAGTCTTAGATCCGGAGAGAAAGACACAGGAGAAATGGATTGCGAATTAGGTCAACCTGAAAGTACCGGCGGGGCCTTCGTCCGAGTAGATACCTTCTCTCCCTTCTATTAGAGGCGAATTAGGTCAACCTGAGATTGACGATGGCGAATTGGATTGTGAATTCGAGGAGAATGCGTATTAGGTCTGAGGAGAATGGGGAATGGAGAATGCTCACCGGACGAGGTCGACGAGCCGCCGGGACAGGTGAAGACAAGCTACCGGGAATGTTGAAGCAAACGACAATGGCGCGTTGAAGACGAAAGGAAGGGGGTTGAAGGAAAGGAAATAAGCGCCAAGAATTCGCGCTCATTTTTTTGGGTTTTAAAAATAAAATAAAAAATACTCCCGCACAAGAATTTGCGCTCATTTTGTTGCACTCATGTTTTAGGGGGACTTTAAAGCCCGGATATAACAAAAAAACAACACGCCCGGGCTCTTAAGTTGATTACATAAAGGTGGTATCTATATTTTTAGCCCGGATGTCAACAAATATATCCGGGCAGATAGGTTGCACCTATAAAACAGCCCTATACGATTGCGTCTATTGCAACAATTAATCCCGGATATTCACAGTCCGGGCTAATAAGTCACGGGCTAAAATGCATTTTGTGTAGTAGTGCCGCTAGCCCATCTTGCTTTTGTCGCCGGAAATCTCAACAAAAATGAAGATGCGCTTTTAGAAGAATAGTTTTGAGAAGACCCGCCCATCTCTCTTATATTGGAGAGTCTGGAGACGTAAAAGCATTTCATCTCGCTTTCAGTAATCTTATGTTACTCTTTTTCTATCTCCTATTACCTTAAACATTCTTATCCTTAAAATTGTACGTGTTATTTGCACATTTGGGCAAAAAAAATATTGTAAATATGCTCAATATACAAATTAATCAAACAAGGATTTTTGTTATATGTTTTTTCATGTAAACTTGATAATGGTATTATTTAAGCGTGTTTTTATTCCTTTTTCTATAATTAGTACTCATCACTTCATTAGGGTTGTTGAGTGGAACATCAAATATTTTTTAATCATCTAATTACATGCATGACATTTATGCCCCTTAATCATATAATATGAGAGTATATCATATAATTAATATTCGTTTATATATGATATAACAAATAAAAAAAGCTCGTGCAAAGCACGGGAATAAAGAGCCTAGTATTAATTAATTCTTCTAACCATGAGTTAAAAATTCCAACCGTTAAAGTATTAATTGCGACTGTTACCATGCCTTCCTGGTTCCTGCCATTAATAAAATCCTAATCAAATCCCTTTCAAACTCTTCGTATTTATTCATTTATTCATCACCCTCTTTTACCTCCATTTTTGCATCTCTACTTGTTACTAATCATATATATGTTTTCATTCTGTGTCTAGGAGGCAGTCAAACAAGAATTGGTAACAAAATCATGGAGTTTCCAAGACCGATGGAAATATAGCATCGACTTACACGCGAACACCTAAGGGTAATTAGATTTGTTTTAAAAAAGAGTTAGTCGATTTGTAGTCATTTTTTTGGTTGCTACAAATTATTTAGATTTAAAACATGAATGCTCTAACAAATCTTATACATGTGAAGATAAACAGAGGTCGTTGATGGAATTAATTAACCCTCAAATGACAAAGAGAAGGATAATTTCATCTATTTTCTAGGTATGAATTATCTCTTAGAAGAATAACTAAATTGATGTATGAGTTCCATTGGTGGAAGTGAGGTTTTAACTTGAAGCAAGTACTTTTTCGCTTGCTTATGCGATGTTATGAATATTGGTATACATTCTATTTTGTCCGCAAATTAAGGATTGAAAATTAGGTTTAACTTCGCTTACAATATCAAATAAAAATTTATCATATAGAAGACATAGTGACTATATCAGTCTATTATTGGTTGTCCACATGGTTTCAAGTTGGTGATCTCATGTATAGGTATGGGAAAGAATTAGTGGTTAAGACATACAAAGAAGTTTCCAAAGACTTGATAATGGATCTCTTCAATGAAAACCAAAACCTAGAAAAATTCAAATATCATATTTGTTGGATAATCTCATTAGGTAAGGTCTCAATCTCAAGAATCGCAATCTACTAAGAACATTGATCTGGAAAACTGAAGTTCAATCACAAAGGTCAACTTTGTATTTAGAGTAAATTATTTGCATAAGAGATCATCATTTTGTACTAAATTACAACATTTTAAATCTTAGTGTGATATTGAACATACATGAGATAATTAAGATACTCTCCAAGGTTAATACTTATATGACCCCCAATATATTACATAATTTTATTAGGAGTATGGTAATGGAAGAAAATTTATAGTGGTTTTCATAGTCGAACTTCAAAACTAATGAGTATCATAGTAGTTGAAAATCATCTGCTTAGCCCGTGCAAAGCACGTGCAACAGCCTCTAGTCTAATATAAAATTGACATTCCTTGAAAACAACTAATTCTCTACTAATTGATATTAATTACCTCTAAAAGGATTCCTCATTGAAGCCACAACAATAAATGATAACATTAATGACTACTTATTAGCCATTAATCCTTGAAAAAAACACTAATAATTATTTATGTACAAAGGAAAGAACTTGGTAAGTAGCTGGCCTTCTACTTTGTATCATTTATCTCAACCCAACAAGCAAAATAGGCCCAATTATGATTATCCTCATATAGAAAACACAATACATACCAATTTGTCAGGCTAGATGAAATTGAGTTGTCACATTCAAAGCCCAATTTCACATCAACCAACTCGATCTGGACCCTACAAGCCGATTAAAGTGGGTGATGGTCAGACTTCCACCATTGTATCAAGAAACAACCGTTTGAGAGTAATATTAATTAATTCTTCTAACCGGGAGTTAGAAATTCTAACCATTACAGTATTAATTGCAATTGTTACAATTTCTTTTTGGTTAATGCCATTAATAAAACCTCAATCCCATCCCTTTCAAGCTCTTCGTCTTTATTCGTTTATTCATCACCCTCTATTACCTCCATTTTTGCATCTCTACTTGTTACTATATGTTTTCAGTCTGTGTTTAGGAGGCAGTCAAGCAAGAACTGGTAACAAAATCATGGAGTTTCCAAGACCAATGGAAATATAGCATCGGTTTAACCGCCAACACCTAAGGGTAATCAGATTTGTTTTATAAAAAAATAAGAGTTAGTCTATTTATAGTCATTGTTTTGGTTGTTACAAATTATTTAGATTTAAAACATGAATGGTCACAAAATCTTATACATGTGAAGATAAACAGAGGTTGTTGGTGGAACAAATCAACCCTCAAATGACAAACAGAATGATAATTTTATCTATTTTATAGGTATGAATCATCTCTCAGAAAAATAACTAAATTGATGTATGGATTGCATTGATGCAAGTGGGATTTTAACTTGAAGCAAGTACTTTTTAGCTTGCTTATACGGTGTTATGAATATTGCTGTACATTCTATTTTGGCTGCAAATTTAGGATTGGAAATTAGGTTTGACTTCACTTAAAATATTAAATACAAATTTGTGATATATAAGAAATAGTGACTATAGTAGTCTATTATTGGTTGTCCACGTGGTTTCAAGTTGGAGATCTCATGTATAGCTATGGGAAAGAATTAGTGGTTAAGACATACAAAGAAGCGGCAAACAACTTGATAATGGATCTCTTCAATGATAATCAAAACCTAGAAAAGCCAAATATCATATTTGATGGATGAATCTCATTAGTGAAGGTCTCAATCTCAAGATTGCAATCTACTAAGAACATTGAACTGGCAAACTGTAGTTCAATCACAAAGGTCTACTTTATATTTAGAGTAAATTATTTGCATAAGAGATCATCATTTTGCACTAAATTATAAATTTTTAAATCATAGTGTGATATTAAAGATACATGAGATAATGAAGATATTCTCCAAGTTTTAAACTTTTATGAATCCCAATATATTGCACAGTTTATTAGAAGTATGGTAATGCAAGATAATTTATAGTGGTTTTCATATTCAAATTTCAAAAACTAACAAGTATTACAACAGTTGAAAATTATTTGTTAAACTCGTGCTTCAACCTCTAGTATACTACAATTTTAGCATTGCTCAAAAACAATAATGACCCCACTAATAACTACATATTAGACCTTAATCATTTCAAATCCATGACACATTAACACTGGGGGTTACAACCTTTGATTTTCACCATTACATGATAATTCAACACTGAGTTTCAATAATATATATATAAAAGAAACATCATACCTTGAGTAGATCATTCTAAATATCTCTCATTCTCTAAGCATGTTGCTTTCTCTCTCATGTTCTCTCGGCTGCTCGATCCATCAATGTGTATCATAGTAAGAAGTTAGCACTTAACATTGATCTTCTGTTAATCTTTTACTTGTTGTTAAATTTGTATTCTTTTATTCATTAGATTATTATTTTCTATGCTTCTACTATTTTTGCATATGATTTTTTATTTCTTGATTGCAGGATGATTTGTTTGTTGTTGGTTCCAACTACATATAAATGAGATACAAAATAATGCTTAATCATGTAAATAATTGTCGATATATTCTACTCATTTATTTGTTACTTATAGTTTCACTACTTATTTTGATCAATACTCAAATCTTAACTATATCTTGTGCGAAGCACGGGTAACGACCCTATAGTTTAAAAAACAGAGAGGTTCTCAGTAAAATGAGTATTAATATGAGTTTATATTTGGACTGTTAGATAGAAAAAATCGACAATTCACAAATTTCAGAAAGAAAAATTAATATATCCAGTGCATGCTGGTTAAGTAATACATAATGGCATTTTTTCAATTAGGGATAAATATGGGTTAAAAAGACGAAAATGCCCCGACATAACAATTTCCCTGGCTAGAACACTCTTCATCTGTGCTTTTTTCTTCCGTCGATTTCTTGATATATGCATACGGCCTCTTCTACACAATCCACCATTCTTGCCACATTGAAGGTAGCACCAGAACAAGTGTCGGCGATTACTCCATACATTGATTTGTCCTCGATGAAGAACCTTCTATGTCTCCCTCTCCCAACCCCTAAGGTACCATCAACGACTTTTAAGTACCAATGCAGTTGCCACAAGCTCACCCTCGGCCTCGCTCACCCTTCCCTGCTTCCATGCGTCTTCTCTAGCGCCAATCGCGCCTTCTTTGATTTCTCCACTCTCTGCCACCATTAAATCCTTGAATTTGCCGGTTCTTACTGGCCGCTGGTTCAGATCTAGAAAATCTAGTATAATATAAAGTTGAGTTGGAGATTCATTAAATGCCTCCAAGTCAACTACTAAATTTGTCAATTAACCCTCACTTTCTTGATTGTTATGCTATAAATAAATTTCGCAACCTTTGATCTCCCTTGATGAATGTTAACAATCAAATTAGTTATCCGACCTCGTAATCCTTCACCTTTACTTTTATTTCATTTCGAAAAGCTTTCTAATTGTCTACTAGACCTTTGATATTTTAAAAATATTTAAACAACCATATATTACATATACTATCTATTAATTTTTCGACTTTTCAACCTTATAAATTGTAAATTACATTTATAAATCGTTAGAGCTTCCTAAAAAAAAAAAGATTTATATTATGTTTGTGTGTAAAAAAATATTGTGAGTATGTCATTTGTAAAAATTTAAAAAGTTCATAACATATGTTAAGCTATATTATCATACATGTACTGTGACTAATTAAATTTTTATTTTACACAGACAAAAAATTAATTAACTTCAAAAAATATCAATGTCTCTCTTTCCTATTAATGTGTGTTAGCTTTCTCCTAAAATATTTATCCATAACAAATTGTAAATAAAGATAAGCATTTTATACTTATTAGAATGGTTTCACATAAGTTCTAAGTTTAGATGGTGAATATTTTAAGTATGACGATCTTCTATATTTAAAAAAGGGTCATTTGTCAGAAACCACCTCTCCAAATAGCCACATTCCCCTAAACCACCCCCATATTACCTATTTGTCAAAAACCACCCCTTTAATGCCTTCCGTTACTGCATTCACACCTCTCCCTATGATCTGTTAAAAAATCCGTTAGATTTCCAGACCTCACACAGCTGAAATGCATACAGCCAGCATCGATGTCTCTGGAAGATGTGATTACAGACCTCACACAGCTGAAATGGCAAACTTGTCCAGTGGCTTCCATCAGATCAATCAATTCAGCTCACGATAAAAACATGGCTTCTTCTACTTGCGATCCCAAAGCTTCTGGCCACAAATCAAAAAGGAAAACTGGAAAAGGGAGCAAGAAGAAGAGTGAAGGAAAAAGGGCGAGATCCGACGAGCAATCTTCCTCTGTTGTCTCAACCAAATCGATCGATTCAGCTCAGTACAATAAAATGGCTTCTCCCACTTGCGGCATTGAGGGATCTGCGGTTCCTGCGGACCTCGAATCAGAAAAGAAGACTGGAGACGGGAGCATGAAGAAGAGTTCCCCCGGCGAGCAACCTTAGGACTTTAGTTAGAAAGGGTGATTAGATCCCAATCAAGATGTTGTCCCGCAAAATTCGGCAATTCGGGCTCGAATTCGGAGGTTGAAGACGAGTTCGTTCCGACAGGGTTGTTCTTCGACTTTTTCGGGCCCAAATCTGCAATTTTGTGGTTTGAATTAGAATAATTGGGGCTAGATTTGTCAATTCCGGCCATCGAGATCGGAGTTGAGTTACTGCAGTGAAGCGGAATCGTGATCGGAGTTTGTGGTGAATGTTTGAGCTTTGGTTTTTAGCGAAATCGAAGAAGAATGACGGGAAATCGAAAAACGAAGAACTGGAAATCGAAGAAGAAGAAGAAGAACTGGAAATCTAACGTTTTTTTTAACAGATCATAGGGAGAGGTGTGACTTCAGTAACGGGAGGCATTGAAGGGGTGGTTTTTGACAGATAGGTAATATGGGGGTGGTTTAGGGGAATGTGACTATTTGGAGGGGTGGTTTCTGACAAATGACCCTAAAAAAAGTATAAAATAAAAATCAGAATATTTTAAAACAAACCGTTTCTTCAACTTAATGTTTCATATAGTTGATGGTATTTATTTTTTTCTTTAAAAGTTAAACTTAATTGACATGGCATATATAATTCGTATGAGCATAAGGAAAAATTATTACCAAATAATATTATATAATATATCGATCTGAATTTTCTAGTAATGAACTCAAGTATTTTCCTATTGACAAGTATCTCAAATATATAAACTATAACATTTGTTTGAGCTGAAGAATGAATTGAACTCAATATATATATACCAATCAGGATAAGTAGGGTGTAACTAATTTTTATGTCACTCAATTATTTGATTCGGGATCATATCATATAAAAAATATTTGCTACAAAATTTTAACCAAAAAAACATAGCCTTTGCAAAGCACGGGCGCGAACAACCTAGTGAAGTTCTATAATTAACGATTATATAACTTGTGTTGGAAGATGAAAAGACCATGTCGGGAACAATCAACAAGAGTTAAATTTATTCATTGGGACATATTCAGCAGGATTTAATTTTATATAAAATTATCGTATATGGTTTACCAGTTTTTTAAGAGTCATTTTCTTACTCCAAATATTTTTAAGACAACAATTATAAAACACCGCTGCAGTTAACTTAGTACTTTACTACACGTCGATAAAAGAAACGTACCATTTCAAGAACACCATACAACTATCACTTTGTCCCATAAATTCATCTAAGTTTGGATAGGAGGGTTTGTGCTTTGGAGGGATGCAAATGATTAAAACTCAATCATGTCGGAAAACGTTATTGAACACCATAAAACTAACCCTATACAACTTTTATAACACTATTAAAGTATTTGCATAATTTTAGTATCATATAACTCCCATGATAACACATCAACATACATTATTTACGCTTTGTTGCGTATTTAAATATATATTTTGTGTGGATTGAACTAATATGGTTAAAAATTTAGCATACTTTTTAAAGAGTATTGAGTAAGTTATACGACCAACATCAACCCGGCCCCACCATAAACCAAGCACAATCCATATAATATTTATTAATAAAAAATTACCCATTGAAGTACTATAAATAGGGCTAGTTGCCCGAAACCACACCTACAATAGAGCATATTGTTCAAAACCACCCAGGTAACGAATGTTTACCGAAAACCACCCCTATGTCATAATCCATCTAACGACTACCACACCTACCCATTAGCCATCAAGTTTTCCGTCACGTGCACAACACACACCTATTTTCCATTTAAAATTCAATTTCTGTGTTTTTTTCTTTTAATCTCAATCTTTAAAAATGAAAATTCTAATTTATTTTTTACCTTTTTATTTAACCACTTATTTAACCCCTTTCCCTGATCCAATATCATTTTTCACAAAGCAATAAAGTTGATTTTAGGGTTCAAGAAGATTCATGTAGTCGGTATCCGATAAATCAAGATAGATGTCTTAGATTTAGGGTTCGATCAAAGGAGATTTAGTATTTACAAAGATCCAAAAGCCCAATTTAGGAAACCGGAAGACACAATTTAGGGTTTAAGAGGCAATTGAAGCCGATTTAGGGTTTTCTAGAAGATGCGATTGACTGGGAGATTTTTGAGCGATTGAAGGGGAAATTTGAAGGGATTTATCCGAGCACTAACGAATTGAAGGGGAGTCATCACTCGAAGGCTGAAGATGACTTGAGGTGAAAGACAAAGCAACAATGAAGGTTAGTAAATCTGAATTTCACTCTTGAAGGTCTTTTCTTATTTTCTTTGGACCGAGTAAGATGAAACAATAAGTTACGGGAAATAGAAGGTGTAGGTGGAATAGTTTAGCTCATTTATGTGATTTTCTATGGTCTTCACATGTTGTTGTTGTTCAATTGGTAATGGATCCAAGTTCAGAATTTTGGACAAATTCTTATCTATTAAAGCTCAAATATTTTAAGAAAGGTGTAAATATATGTGGGGGATAATAGAAAAGCCATTAACAGAAATCACCATTTTTTTATTATCAATTATTAAGTTTTTTCTAGACATTCAAAATTCCAATTTCCTAGCTAACTTTCTTGAGCATTCAATAATTAGTTGGTATTTCATGTGTAACAGAGACAACTGTGTACAAATATATTAAAATTTAGAGTTAAGTATGGTGGTGTATTTTACAAGAACAAGAAGGACCAAATATCTTAAAGAATAGGACAAATTCACCTCTAAATTGATGTTTATGTAGATCTTTTGTCTAAAGTAGTGACGGAGAGTATGTTTGAGGAAGACACGTGGTTGGTAGATATAAGGGGTTCTTGCAACCTGGTAAAACTATTTCATAGATGGCTTAGAGATTTGGACAATGATAAAGTTGTAATGGAGTGTGCTTATTCACTTGGCCAAGACAATATTATGCATCTCTATGTTATCTAAGGTAATGAGGTTAGTCCAACTGCAGTTAGAAACCCAAGCCCAAGTTCAAAGCCCACCCGTCTCTCTCTTGTGACTTATAACCCTCCTACTCGGCTGCCAACAAAAAACCCTACACAACAATGTCCCTCCCCTGAGCTTAGTGATAATATTCCTCTAGAAGAACTACACATAATCTCATACTCATAATCACATTTAGTTGGAAGTGACCAATCTTCTTCAAGTTCACATGATGAGTCAGACAGTGAGTAAGAGGTAGTAGTATTAGGGAGTGAGAGTTCTTCATCAGGGAGTGAGTTTGGTTATTTAGAAAGTGAAGATGAAGATGATGATTTGTTTGAAGAACATGTGGATCCACAAGTTTCTTATGTAAGAGGAGGTGTGTTGAATCTGGATTCAGGTGATGTAAAGGGCTTGTATGCTGATATAAATATAGAAGATTCAGATGACTTGAAAAGTCTAAGTGATTCTTATGGTATATCAAAAAGGTACCCACACTTCAATCTCTAACTTATTTTAAAAAAATGATTGAATTCAAGCATGGGATGATATTTGGATTAAATGATGTTTTTAGAAACGCTTTAACGAAGTACTCCACAGATAATGGTGGTGACTACTATTATCTGCATAATGACATGAAAAAGGTGTATGCCCATTGCAAGAAAAAAATGTGATTGTCTTGTGATACATGCTAGGAAGAGGTGTGTATGTAAAAAATTACTTTGTGATTTTAGAGCTTGTGCTAGGAAGATGGACCCAACTTGTAGTTTTCAGTAGAAATTATGAAATGGGAAACATGAATGTGGGTGGAAATATAAGAATACAAAGGTCACATCTCAATGGCTAGCAGATAAATACCTTGAACATTATAGAGATGATCCCTTATGGAAGCTCTCGGCCTTTATGAATGCAATTAAAAGGGATCACAATGTCCACATTTCTTATAAGAAAGCATGGAAAGGGATGTTAAGAGCAATGATTGTGAGTCAGGGTGATGCTAGGGCTCAGTATGCAAAGATGTAGGATTATGCACACACACTTAGAAAGTGGGAGTTTGGGGTCATCAGTGTATGTGAAGGTCAACAATGAGGATCTACGGAAACTAGTATTTAAGAGGTTGTATCCGTACTTGGAAGCTTGTAATCATGGGTTTTGCTGGGATATAGAACGATTATAGGTATTGATGGGTGTCATCTTAAGGGTTCCTCGACTGGTCAGTGTTTGTTGTAGTGGGAAAGGATAGGAATGACAAACTAGGCATTGGTCAAGTGTTTGTTGTAGTGCGAGAGGATAGGAAAGAAAAAACTATTTCTGGTAGCTTATGCAATTGTTGAGGAAGTGAGAATATAAACATGGCTTTGGTTTTTAGATGTTCTCATAAGATATTTTGGAACAAGTAATTTGAGTTTTATATCTGATATTCAAAAGTTAAGTTACCGCTCCTTCATTCCTCCTTTTCAATTTAGTTTTTGTTGATGAAAAATATATTGATAAAATTGTGTTGATCCTTGCAAGGATTATTGGAGGATTTGGATGAGGTGGCACCAATGGCAGAGAAGAGAGAATGTGTTAGGCATCTATGCCAGAATGTGCCTAATTGGCCTGGAAAGGCAATAATGAATGCCAACTACAATGGCATGTATTGAGTTTGATTTCAAGGTTGCAATGAATGAGATCAAAGGTCTTAATGAGGATTCATAAATACATAGTTGATTCAGATCCACAAACTTGGTCAAGATGTGGCTTCAGACATCACACCGGGTCTGATATGTTGCTTAACAACATTTGTGAGAGCTTTATTGCATATATTCTACCTGCAAGAGAAAAGCATGTGCTTATTATGCTTGAGTGGGTTAGAAGACAATTCATGAAAAGGTTTGTGACAAAGCGCCAATGTAAGTTAGGGTATGTGGGAAAGTTTACACCAAAGGCAACTAAGCCTATTCAGTCGGCCAAGGAAGAAATAACCAGAAAATGTATACCATTCTGGGGAGGATGAGATAGCTTTGAGGTTGATTACTTTGGGAAGACGTATATTGTGAATTTGGAGGCAAAGATTTATGGTTGTAGGAAATGGGACCTCACTATCATCACATGCCCTCATGCAATATGTTGCATTCAAAAGGATAGGAGGAATGTGGAAGACTATGTGGATGAATACTACACCAAGGAAAACTACTTGCTAGCTTATAGCCACATCATTCATGCTATGCCATGAGAAGATTAGTGGGAAAAGTATGCTCAAATTTCACCTCTATCACCAAATCTCATTATGCAACCTGGAAGTCCAAAGAAAAGTAGAAGAAGAGAAGCATCAGAGGCTCCTCTTGGGAAGAAAATTAGAGTGGAAGGGTTAAGTAAATGCACCAATTATGGACAACAAGGACACTATAAGAAAAGTGCAAGAATGATAGAAAACCACCTTCTCCACCTAGAGAAAAGAATAAGGATGGAAGGCCTAGGAATCCCAATGAAATGATAATTGGCTCACAAAAAGGAGGCACATTAAAAAGGTTTGATATATATACTATCTTTTAAATCCCTCTTTTATAGTGAATTTTATTCCTAATTACCAATGTATGAATGACAAGTCTCTTTGGATTCAAATCCCTCTCAAGCTGGTAATGTTGGTAGTGGCACTCAAGGAGTGACTGAGGTTGGTAGTGATAATTAGTGTATATGGAAAACATTTACTTATCACTAACAAGGTTACACTGAAATAGGTAACAAGAAGTCAGATGGGAGGATCAGAAGGATGGTCACATGGATGAGGCTTGCAAGAAGGAGGATCACAAGGAGGTTCTAGCACGATGCTCACTCAAGATGCTTGTATCCAAACAAATCTAGCTCAACAATCAAAGACATCAAAGCCATACATGCCAGACAGAGCTTAAACCAAAAAGGTTCTAACCTCAATGTCTCAGCTCAAGCAAGCGGTGAGACTTTCTCCAAGAAAGACATCCAAATCCAAGGGTGAAGTATATCTGTAGCTTAAATTGCTTAATGAATGCTTATTTTGATGCTTTTTATGACTTAACCTATGTTGTTATGTTAGCGCATGGATGCTTTTTATGACTTATGTTTTTATTTAGCACATGGATTCTTGTTATGAACTTGTTTATATACGCACATGGATGTCATTCCAGCTCAAGTAGGAAGGTTGTTATTTGGTCATTGGAAGTTTTGTGTATACACATGTATGCTTTATAGGTTTTATGAGTCAAACAGTTTTTTGAATTGTGATGTTTGATGCACATGGATGGACTACACAATTATAGGTTTTTTGCTCATTGCAATTTAATGGTGTCATCCATGCTTGATGCACATGGATGACACAGTTAACCAACCTATGACGTTCTATCATTCATGCACATGTGATGCTTTATCACTCAAGCAACTTGTTCTATAGTAAATTGTTATTCATAAACCAAGTAGGAGATAGATTTTAGTAAAACAATGTAATTCTGTATTCATCCACATAATCTCAAAACACAAAGTTCACTTAATTCATCCATAATCTGAAGCATACATAATCTTACACCAATCACAAACTACACTGAACTCAACCATAATCTTAAAACAAATTAAAAACCTAAGCAACTACAACACTTAGAAACACTAAACAAATAATAAAAACAACAACTACCATGAGCCTACTCCATCTCGCGGTTCCTTCATTTTTTCCACCTCTTCTTCACACCTTGATTTGAATGTATAGTTCTTAATTTTTTGTAGTCTAAGAGGTTCATTAAGCATTATATTTTTAGTTTCCAGCTTCATTTTCTCCTTCCCCTGCTTCCTTATCACATATACAACTCTTCACAAGCTTCATCTTCTCCTTCACATGCTTTCTCATCCCTCCACAAGAAGAAATGACATTTAGACTTTGTACCATACATTGGACATCCAACAAATCTTCTCCTGTAGTTGAAATATGTTTTTTCAGTCGCTTCTTTTGCCAAGTAACCATAGTAACATATTATTTGTTGGGAGTTTCTTGATATTGTTAATGAAGAGCTCGAGTTTGACATAGTTGTAACTTGTAAATTAGCCAGTTCATCAATCTATATTCACTTCATAGATGATAGAAATAATATTATCAGAAATTGGCCACCATAATCTCCCACTCTTATACACTTGAAAAATTGGCCAGCATAATCCCCCATTCATCAATTTCTCAGTCCAATTTAATCAGAAATAAGTATAGTATCGCAAATTATAAATCCTAATTAATCCATCAATTTGATTCTTGCCCCAATTTATACAAATTTCAAATCACAAATGACAGAAATGTACTAACCTTGAATGATCGATTCTTTCCTCAATTGATGGTTGTTTCCCGATTCTCTCTCGATTCAACCCTTCAATTGAATTGATTGATGAAATCCCGATTGCGATAACCTCCCTCCCCCTCCTGGATTCTTCCTAAATCGACTTCAAGCTACGTTACTGACCTCTTTGAACCATAAATCTCCATCGATTGACCCCAAATTCGTCTTCTTTTCACGCTAATTAATACAAACCCTTATTCACTTCCAAAATTGATGAACCCTAAAATCCATTTACCTCCAAATCAATTTCAATTGATAGTGTGTAAAGGAGGTAGGGGTTAATTAAGTGGGTAAATAAAAAGTAAAAAAGAAATAGGATTTTTGTTTTTAAAGAATCAGGATTAAAATAAAAAACACATAAATTAAATTTTAACTGGAAAATAAGCGCGTGTCGTGCATGTGGATGGAAAACTTGACAGCTAAGGGGTTGGGGGTGTATTCGTTGGACAGAATATGACATAGGGGTGGTTTCCGGTAAATAGTCGTTATCCGGGTGGTTTTGGGCAATATTCCCTATTGTAGGGGTGGTTTCCGGTAACTGGCCCTGTTTATAGTACTTCAATGGGTGATTTTGTATTAATAAATATTATATGGATTGTGCTTGATTTTTGGTTGGGCCGGGTTGATGTTGGTCGTATAACTTACTCAATACTCTTTAAAAAATGTGTTAAATTTTTAACCATATTAGATTGAAAACGATGCAGGGTCGATTTGTCTCGGACGCGGATCTAGATCGAGCACCTTTACCGGGTCGTTGATTTGTATTGACATGTTTGAGTGACAGAACAAGAACGTGTTTGAGAAACAAAACAAGAACGATAATGTCTCGTTTAGGTGCAAGGTCGAGCCAGGGCGACGCCGATGCAGTAGAGGAGATAAATCAACTTCTAAATTGCATTTAACGTGATTGTAAAAGAAATAGAATCAGGCTATATATAGCCCAAGAACTCTTCCAAAATCCTAATAGGCTTGGGCCTTATTCTAACAATTGACTGGCCCTCTTAAGCATAAGATAGGCACACACCTGAAATAGAAAAAAAATGCAGAAAATATGAGAATGCTAATTAATAATGAAATACGTAATAATTATATAGTAAGTATTTGTACAAGGAGGACGCCAAGGTCAGGGCCTTATCACGTTCGCCTCGGATTGTATGATTTCAAGCCAGGATTGCATCATTCTCCTTCCCTTGGAATCGACGCGTCCCCGCTTCGAATAGGTAGGAGCAAGGGAGATCAAGTGTGCAAGCATCAAAGAGAGTATGGACTTTATGTAGGACACCAGACCGACTCTAGGCAACACAAAGTGTAATATAAAAGGCTCTTCTGCTAGAGTGATCTTCTTTTTGGGCTTGAACACTATTACAACAATGACTATCATGGTAAAAGGGTACTCTTCAGGTACCTGTGCGCGAAAAGGTGTGGGATCGGGAAGGGTGAACGGTATTGATAGGTGATATCTTGCATAGTACATCCAGTGGTTATTAGCATGATATATAGGTGATTTGGCAATGTTATGAGACGTATACCTGTAATTCGGAGCTTGCAGTGTAGTAGTGTTATTCATTAAGATTATAGACATAAGGATGAAGACAAATAGAAGATTGTCGCAGAGAGGAAGGTGCTACCGTGCCGGACCACAGAACCCAGGACGCGACCATGCCCATACATGCACGACAACGTACCTGTTCAAGCAAGGAGTTGCACGAGCACTTGGTGGTTGATGCAAAGACCATGGCGTGATTGTGCCCATGTTGGGATGAACACACATGTTGGGCTTTGCACACGAGATTGGTTCCAGGCCTTTGATTCTTGCAGAGGAGTACGGGCTAGACTTGTATTAGTTATTAGTTCCATATTAGGTTATGAATATAAGGAGTTTAGGATTAGAGTTTTAGCCACCACTTCTCACTATACACTTCTCTAGTTTACGTTCTAGAGAATTATATCACACTAGTTCTCTTTTTATTTGTTCAATTACTGAAGCCTTCAGATTGATTTGGTTGTAGGAATTCTACCTTTGTTCTAATTCATAATTTGGTTGTTTTATCTCTCTTGCGCTCAAACGTTACTGAATTTGATTTGTCTATCTGGCTTAACTACCTAGGTAGATTTAATCTATTCATATTGCTAGGGTTTGATTATTTCTAGTTGAAAGGTCTTATCTTTGTGTAGAAAATCAATTGCATGATCTAGTTGAGATCGATATTGTAGAGAGGGATGATTGCATATTAAATATTGACTGAAGTCAATGTTACTGCATGCACCTATATATTCCTGAGTTCATTGATACTTTGTTGTAAATCTTGATAGTTTCAGGGTTATAGCTTAGTAAGGGTTATTAGGACTAGTTGGACTAATAACTACATTAGAACATGGATTAGGACAACCATATGAATTGTTGAAATTATGGTTAATAGTTGTCAATGATCAACCTATCTATGTGTTGTGTGGATGTTTGTTGAACGAAGCGTTTTCTCATCATATTACACTTACAATCAATCTTAGTTCGTTCATTTGCATCACAAACCCCCCTTGGTTACTTATTAGTTAATCATTTTAATCACACAAGAATATAATCTGACTCCATGTGGGATTCAACCCTTGGTTTCCTCTACACTATTTAGAGTTGCTAGTTAGGATTACTTTGATTGGGCACAACGACTTTTAGACCCATCAAATTTGGCGTCGTTGTCAGGGATTCAAAGTTTCTTTTCTTGTGTTTTGATTTGATTAACTTTGGTGTTGACTAGTACATGGTCAACACCCGTGCTACTGATCAGTCTCTTGTTGAAACTAATCAAGAAATCGAGCGGACTATCCATAGAAGTCATAGAGAGAAGAGAGTTGGGATTTATAAAATGGACGTTGATCAGATTGAAGAGTAGTTTGAAGCTCAGACTGCTGAGCAAAGGGCTCTTGCTGACACCCAAAGACAATTAGCTCAGCTAACACAAGTTGTAGACGCTCAGAGGGAACTATTTGAAGTGTAGCAAGATTCACTTATTTAGAGGAATAATGATGGAAACCGAACATTGAGGGGCGTACTACTTCTAATTTGACACAACAACCACAATAGTGATTCTACCCCCTCTTGCTCGTGGGGTGACATTCGAGCTGAAGTATGGGGTAATCAAGTTGCTCCCTACATTCCATGGTTCACCTGGGGAGGATCCAATCAGGCATCTCAACTGATTCCATGATATCTGCATGACAACCAAACCAACAAATATTACTGAAGAACGGATCAAATAAGAGCATTCGGGTTTGCGCTGAAAGATAGCGTCAGGTCCTGATATGACCATCTACCTACTGGATCCATAGACATTTGAGAGAGATTGCACAAGGAGTTTATATATAGGTACTTCCCGGTGAAGAAAGAAAATGCGATGAAGAAAGAGATTGTCCAGGTGGAGTAGAGAGACGAGGAATCCCTTTATGATTACTTGGAGCGTTTCAAGGGGTTGTGTGCTAGCTTCCCCTTACATGGATATAAATCTAATGACCTGGTACTATTTCTATCCCAAGGTTTGTTGAATTCGGAAAGGAGAATGATCCATGTCGCCTGCGGTTGGAGCATTCTCAACATGATCCCTAAGGATGCCATGGAGAAGCTACAAGATATGGCAGAAAGTACTAGGAGCTTTAGGAGGACTTACACTAATAGAGTAGTGAATGTCGCGAGCTCAGAGAATCCGGGCCTTGCTAATGAGCTGGATAAAATTAAGAAGATGCTTGCTAATCTAGTGACAAAGAGTGGGAAAAAATCAGCAAGAGTATGTAGAGTATGTTTGGATCCGTCTCACCACTCTGACCAATGTCCTGAGCTTCAAGAAGATGCAATTGATGAAGTCAATGATAATTGTGGATTTGGACCTCCACACCCTTGGAATGATCAACAACACGATAACTACAATCCAAGGTATAGAGATCATCCCAATTCCAGATCACGTGATCAAAATGAGCCCCAACTTGAGAAACAATCGAGGTGGAAGCCTCACGATCCTCAACCTAGTTCTGGACAATCAATGATAGGTTTGTTGAACAATCTGACTAGGCATTTTACAACTCATGTCTAGACTACAGAAGCCAACATTAAGAACATAGAAGTGCAGATTGGGTTAAGAACATAGAAGTGCAGATTGTCCAGTTGGTGAAGACGGTATCTACTCTGGCACAGAATCAATCTAATTCATTTCCTTCTCAAACCACAGTGAAACCAACATTAGGAATGTCAGTTCTACGGCATTAAGGAATGGTCGAACTCGGAGAAAATGCCAAGTGATGAAGAAGAAATCGTAGCTGATGAAACAACAAGTGCATGCCCGCGCCCAGGCCAGTGCGACCACGCCGAAGCCTCTGTAGAAGGGTGTGACTGATAGGAGCTTATTATATGGTGTTAACTAGCGACTATTAGCTTAGGATTAGTGGTGTTTAGGTGCTTATTGAGTGGTATTCCCGGAATCGGTATGATGTTCACCTATGGATTTGCGTGATGCTCGTAAGCGTTGTTTTGTGGTTTTTATTATGGAGATCCTGTTTGTACTCACCTTTAGTGCACTTGGGATGGAGCTAGAGAGAAGACTACCACACCTACACCCATGGAGAAGTTGAGAGGCGAAGCCGAGCTGCCTCGGAAGCTTATAAGAAGACCGAAGACCGAAGACCAGTCCGAGAGGAGGCGCCACAACGAGAAAGAGCCACGGAGAAAATGTCTCGACCGAGTCTCAGATGTATCGATCGAGATTTTCCCTCGACATAGATGTCTCGACCGAGACCCAAATGTCTCCATCGAGACTTTGCCTCGACATGAAAGTCGTGATTGCGACTTGGAGGTAGCGATCGAGAGCTGCGCCGATTCTGAGTGACTGGGAAAAAGTCTTGACCGAGACTTACATGTCTCGACCGAGACTGCCGACGCGGACCAGCCCAATTGCAGATTTAGTCCGAATTTCTATCAATTTTTCCCTATTTTATCTTTTATTTTCTGTTATTTTATTTCCTAGAGGATAGATACTATATAAACCTTTAGTTTTTAGGTTAGAATTATCTTTTGCCACTTTCACAAATTCATTCTTAGAGATTCAGCAGCTAAGAAGAAAGCTCACACCTTTGGGCCATCTTCTACCTTCATCCTTGGTTAGTTCATCCATAATTATGTATAACTTTCTCTTGGCTATGTCTGGCTAAGTTCCTACGAGTTCACTCTTAGGTTGAGGCCATTATTCTAGGAATTGTTTGTGAGAATTCTATTGTTTATGTTCTAATAATAATTTCAGCATTGTTTTATATTCTCTTGTGATCATTGTCATTGATTGATATTGATTTTATCTAGGTTGCAAACTTGGTTGATTATTATTCATTCATATCGCTAGGCTTGATAATTCGATTTGAAAAGTCTTGTCTTTTAGGTAGCAATCGGAATTAGCATAGACTATTTGCGAGTGCTTATTTTGTAGAGATTATAAATCTGTGTCGAGTATCGGCGATTTGCCAATGGTATTGCATAGGCCTACTTATCTTTGATCTTTATGCTGTTGCGCTTTTGAACCTTAGGATTTCTTTGGTTATTGCTTACACCAAGGGTTTCTAGGACTATTTGGACTAGTTGTTATTTACGAACAAAGAGTAGGACAACTAGATTATTTATTTAAAGAACATAACTTTTATAGAATTCGATGATCAACTTTCCATAAGAATAATGCGCTGATGCTAAAAGTGTGAGCTTTCCATCGTTATATTTTACAAATCCAACAATTCACGTTTGAATTATTGCTAGTTAGTTTTACAACCAACAAAACCCCCTAGTTACTACTAGGTAACACAATTGAAATAGGCTATCGTTGTGGCTCCCTTGGGATTCGACTCCGACTTACCACTTCACTAGTGGAGTATTTAGTTGGATTATCTTTGATAGGGCCAACGAACTTTTAACGCCTATCATCCCATGACCCGCGCGACCGCGCCATGGCCTTTGGAGATGAGTGCGGCTGCACCCACGACCCGCGTGACCGCGCCAAGGTGGTAATTTTCGCAATTTGGGGCACGATTGCGACCGTGCCACGGCCCCTGCAGACCCGCGTGACCGCGTCCATGACCTGTGCGACTGTCCCACAACCCCTGTAGATCCGCACGATCGCTTCCAAAACTTGCATGACCGCGTCCAGGACTCGCACGACCGCACCTCTGCTGACTCCGTGGAAGGCTCTGCTTTTCCGTTGAACGCTGAAGAGGGTGATCCGGCTTCACCACTTGATGCCAAAGAAGAGATAAATGACCCGTGTGGTGACTTCAAGCTGAGATAGAACAATTACGTGTGTCCTAACTTTCCACCTCTTGAGTCTCTAAAACCCCCATCACCCTTCCCTGAAGCACTGAAAGACACAAGGAGACCAGAGAACGACAAGAGCTTTTCGAGACCTTTAGTAAGTGTGAGGTAAACATCCATTTAGTCAAGCTAATTAAGAGTATTCCTCGTTATGCTAAATTCTTGAAGGAACTATGCACAGTAAAGAGAAAACAAAAGTTGAAGGGACAACACAAGGTATAGTAAGTATTCCTAGTCGTATAGGTGAAACTCACTTTGAAAAAGCTATGCTTGATTTGGGTGCTTCAATCAATTTGATACCATATTCTCTATGTAAGCTTCTAGGTTTGGGACCGTTGCATGAAACCGGAATAATAATTCAATTAGTTGATGGATCCACTGTTTATCCTAAGGGAGTAGTTGAAAACGTTCTGGTTATGGTTGATAAGATAGTCTTTCCTACTGACTTTTTTGTGCTAGATATGGAGTATGATAGACAAGATGCACCTATACTCTTAGGTAGATCTTTCATGAAAACTGTGAGTACAAAAGTTGATTTAACAATTGGGTCTTTAACCTTAAAATTTTATGGAGAGATTGTGAAATTCAATATTTTTTATGCTGTGAAACACCCTGTCAAGGATGTTGCTTCTATTTGTTCTATTGGTATGCTTGATTCCTTTGTGCATATAGATGCAGCTGAGGTGTAGTTGGTCGGTGGGCCCTTGTCACTGACTTTGGAAGGCGACAAACTTCTCCTTTTTGATTTTCAGGTTCCAAGATTTGAGCCCAAGCAGCTTCAGGACACTACAAGGAAAATAAGAAGGCTTGGTATGATAAGAGAGTAAGGAAAAGACGAGGGTTAAAATATTACTATGTGAGGATCAACAAGGAATTTCTGGATGAGACGACTCTTGCAAAGCCGAGTGTTGGATGATTGAGAGTTGAACTAAGTCGATCCACCGACTCTAACCAATGCGTTGCTCGGGAGGCAACCCGAAGAATGAGATACTTTTTCACCTTCACTTATCTTTTATCTTTGTTCTTTATTATCACAATAGGGACATTGTGTGCTTCAGTGTGGGGGAGGGAAATTATCTCACTGTGTTTGCATTTCCGTTTATTTTTGTGTCTTTTTTTGTTTTGATTTTTGTGTGTCGGTTATCATATTCCCCTACTTGGTATTTTATGGGTTCTTATAATGGTGAACTGACTTCGAATCCCTTTCATATGCTTTATATGTTAATATTACAATTGCGTTATGAGGATGATATGATAGATCAAGCTTTTGACATTAACCTAAGCATGTGGACTTTGACTAAGATGCGTTCGGACCAATACTATAATTGCATAAATCCTCTCATTTCTTAGTTTTATCATGTTATATATATTAATTTTATTTGTTCTTCTTTATAAATCAAATAGAAAGAAAACAAGGAGGGGTGAGCTCCTAGCACAATAAGTCAGAAGAGCATGCGATCTCCGTGGTGTGAAAGATCACTCCGGGTTCGATCCTCCATGGCAATGTGAAAAGTTTCATTAGTAGGCATGGACTGTAAAATGGATGGACCCGACACCTCAAGAACCAATTTTAAAAGAAAAAAATATGAATAAGTGAAGTAGATAAAAAGAAGCAACAAAAGTCTACGTGGTACTTCTTGAGTTGGGTTGTGATTTTTGTGCTAGCAACTGTGTTGGAACTGATTGTATCTTGTCATTAATTGTGAAGCATGTTAGGAAGGAAATTTGTCTTTTGCTTGATCTTTAGTTATTATCCTTCCTATGTCACTTGGATAGAGACAACTTTTGCATATTCTATGGATTCATTGTTGTGTGCTTGCTTAGGACAAACATAGTTCAAGTTTGGAAAATCGTCGATATCATGCATTTTGGGTTAGTTTAGGTCATGTTTGTTTCGTCTAAATAGAGTCGTTTTGAGTCTTTCTAGGTTTGTTTTGCTTTCATATATTTTTGTAGAGTCGGAGTCTACTCATGTGTTTGGATGATTACAGGTGTTTTGGAGCTGAAGTGTTGATGATGACCACTGCTATCATGTTCTTCTTCCATACTTCATGAGACTGATGTGCCTAATGGGGGAGAAAGTTCATTGCAGCTTACTCGAGGACGAGCAAGGTCTAAGTGCAGGGGAGTTTTATAGGCGATATCTTGCATAGCGCATCTAGTGGTTATTAGCATGATATATAGGTGATTTGGTGATATTATGAGACATATTCCTGTAATCTGGAGCTTGTAGTTCAGTAGAGTTATTCAGTAGGATTACATGCATAAGGATGAAGACAAAGAGAAGATTTCCACAGAGAGGAAGACACGACCACACAATAGAAGGCGCGACCTCGCCGGACCACAAAAGCCAGGGTGTGGCCGCACCCATACATGCGCGACTACGCAAATGTTCAAGAAAGGAGCTACTCGAGCACTTGGCGGGAGGACCATGGTGCGATCGTGCCATGCTAGGGTGCGACCGTGCCCCTGTTGGGCCGGATACACATGTTGGGCTTCGTACATGGGGTTGGTTTCGGGCCTTTGATTCTTGCAGAAGGAGTACGGGCTGGACTTGTTTTAGTTATTATTTCCAGATTAGGTTATGAATAAAAGGAGTTTAGGGTTAGAGTTTTAGCGAGCACTTCTCACTTTATACTTTTGTAGTCTACGTTCTAGAGAATTATGTCACGCTAGTTCTCTTTTGCTTTGTTCAACTACTGAAACCTTTGGATTAATTTGTTGTAAGACTTCTACCTTTTTTTTAATTCATAATTTGGTTGTTTCATCTCTCTTGCGCTCAAACATTATTGAATTTGATTTGTCTATCTGGCTTAGCTACCTAGGTATATTTAATCTATTCATATTGCTAGGTTTGATTATTTCTTGTTGAAAGGTCATATCTTTGTGTAGCAAACTAATTGCATGATCTAAATGAGATTTATATTTAGAGAGGGGTGATTGCAAGTTAAATACCGATTGAAGTCAATGGTACTGCATGCACCTATCTATTCTCGAGTTCATTGTTGTTTTGTTATTAAATCTTGATAGTTTCAGGGTTATAGCTTAGTAAGAGTTATTAGGATTAGTTGGACTAATAACTATATTAGAACAAGGATTAGGCCAACCATATGAATTGTTGAACTTAGGGTTAATGGTTATCAATGATCAACCTATTTATCTGTTGTGTGGATGATTGTTGAACAAAGAGCTTTCTCATCTTATTAGATTTACAATCAATATTAGTTCGTTCATCACAAACCCCCTCGTTACTTATTAGTTAATCATTTTAATCACACAAGAATTGATACTCTCACTCCCTTTGGGATTCGACCCTTTCTTGCCTCTACATTATTTAAAGTTGCTAGTTAGTATTACTTTGATTGGGAACAATGACTTTTATGTCTGTCAGGTACGACTAACGCCTTGGAGTCTGATGGGATAGAAGGAAACTCATTTGGAGAAGTGGCAAGACATTAGATATCTCAGGTGCATAATTGGTGATTTTGGTTACGAAAGCTGTAGGAGTGGCCGACGTTGTCGAAGAAGAGACCGCACCACCGGAGAGGGTATGTCGCTAGGAATAGGTACAATGAGGCAAGCTGTGGTGGGTTGTGCCGAAGATGGTGGCCGACGAATGGTGGTGGCAGGCGTGGTAATGGAGCATTGCACCTCCACCATCCTAGCTATGAAAGCAGATTGTGAAGGAAGCCACGTCAGTTTTGTGCTTTGTTGAGTGCAACCAATGTAGCTATGATAGTAAATTGTGAGGAAGCCACAATAGTTTGGGCTTTGGTGACTTAAGCCAACTTCTCAGCCAAGGGACATGTCCCAGCGTCCTCATGTGTAGGTTGCATGGTGGAGGATTCGGTGGAAATCAATGGATGCGGTCCTAATCGACGGCGGATACACCCTGAGTATATCCTGCTTCGTTGCTTACAGCTAGTGACATAGACTATAGGTTCAACATACGAAACAAAATATTTTATCATAACATAAACAAGTTGTTCCTAAGTGATGATGGGTTGCCAATAACGGTAATGACGGTACTCCTCTTCACGATCCCACCAGGTAAGGGCATAGCCGGTGTAGCAGCTGATTGTGACGTCGCATTGCTCGATTTGATCGTAGTCTCTTTGGATAAAGTAATAAAGCGTGTCGTGCCCCAAGACCAATTCAGGAACTCATCTTCGTACCTAGAAAAACTTCGGTGACGTAAGTAGGTATCGTCCGTTTGCCACTCTGAAACTCGACGTGCCATATTGAATTTACAATAATAATTTTCTCACTCTTTCTTTTAGAAAAAAAACTCACGGAACTCTCTATTATTTGTGTAATGACTAGTACTAGTTTTGCTAGTAATAACTCCTCTCTCATTTTCATTCAATTCAAAGACATTAACTAACTCTTGAAACGCCAACCTTTCATGTTCGTCTTTCTCGTTTTAACTCCAAGGGTTGAGTTCTTGGTCTTTCTTGTTTGTAACTCTAAGGTTTGGGCTCTTCGTTTTCAACCGTAACCGCTCACAAATAGTCAAACGGTCGGTGATAAAGGTGAAAGGTATGCGGACTGCGGTGGATCGAGTGTAGGTAGTCTTTGGCTAGGTGATGAGGGAACGGAGATGATGTGGCTATGGGTTGTGGATCTGGGTGATGGATGGTGTTGGTGGATGGTGTTGGATCAAAGAATTTTGTGGCTTGATTGGTTGGCTCTCTGATACCAACTGACACGAAAATGATGCGGAGTTGATTCATCTTGGGTGCGAATCTAGATTGAGCACATTCATCGGGTCTTCAATTTGTGTTTAAGTTTTTGAGTGACGTGACAAGAACGTGTTTGAGTAACATAACACGAACGATAATGGATTGTTGAGGTGCGAACCGAGGCCGGGGTGGCGTCGATGCAAAAGAGGAGATAACTCAACTTCTAAATTGCATTCAACGTAATTGTAAAAGGAATATAAGCAAGTTATATATAGCCAAAGAACTTTTCCAAAACCTAGTAGGTTTGGGTCTTATTCTAACAATGGGTCGGCCCTCTTAAGTATAAGATAAGCACACACCCGACATAGAAAAATGCATAAAGATGGGAGAGTTGGAGAGAATAAAGTTGGAGAGAAATTGCAAGTTCTGAGAGAATAGAGTTGGAGAGAAATTGCAAGTTTAGTGAGAGAAGATGAAGACACGAGATAGAGAGGTTGTGTCAAGATCCTCTAGATTTGTTGCCTTAAGTAGAGTTTATGAACCGACTTTTGAAAATTCAAAAACGCTCTTCAACAGTCACTGTTAAAACCATAATTACCCTGCAATTATGTGTTAAATATTGAGAAGAGTAACAACCGCTTCCTTGCTGGTGAAGAGATTGGATTCGATTCAAGGAGGCAACGGTTAATGACTCTAATCTTTTGAAGGCACTTTTGCATATATGGGAATAAGGACGGCTTTTTTGGATTATTCAGACCATAGTACTGTACATGGTATGACTAGTGTAGTTCATAGGTACATTCAGCAAGTAAGGGACAAAGAACACATAGAAAAATACGTACCTATATATAAAACTTATGTTGGCCATTTAGACAAATTCCCTTGATGTTTCTCCTTTGTAATTTATAGTGGGTCATAGAGAACAGTGCAAGGGAAACTACTTATGTGTAAAGTTGGTGTCACACATTATTTCTCGTTTGGATTACATATATAGTTTAGATGTGATCAATATGACACTAATAGGGATCAATAGAAAGTATGCAATATTCAAGCAATTAACGCAAGTAGACAGTAATAGGTACTATATAGCATGATACATTAAACAAGAACTATGAATATATGCGAGAGTCACGTATGCAACGTTGTCAAGTCCTAAGTTCACAAAGATAATAGTGTAGATAATTCTGGTCAAGGAGGGAACTTAAAAGGAATGGTGGAGCTTAGATGAAAGGAAGCATTGCCAGAAGAAACCAGAGGTTGATAGATGGTTCTCGATTAAGTTCATTGGAAAATGTAACTACAACTTGGTCCTTAGTACAACAATAACTTAGAGTGATATTCTTCTTCTCATCTTGATTACATAGAGAGTGATGTCGTATGATTATGTGTTAGGTACAATACATGTGGTACGAGCAACCACTATATGCATACCATTTTCCTGCATTCTACACTTATTCTACAAAACAACTAAGTTTTTGGTACCTATGAATACTTTGTTGTAGTGACAGTTTTAGAGGGACAGTTCCTTTGGGATTTGGGACTATCTGCAGGAGGGTTAGATACATAGGGATCCATAGAGTAATCATTTAAATTATTAACCTTATTATTCTTGGTCTTACTTTTCCCAGTTTTAGCAGTACCTTTATAGGGTTTAGCATCAAGTTTTTGCTTTTTGCTACACTCATGAATAGTATGACCATTATGCCCACATAAACGACACGATTTGTTATATTGAACATATACATAGTTTCCCTTACCAATACAAAATGGTTGAGTATGTTTTTGTTTTTGAAAATCCACCTTTTCCTCATAACCATTCCTAGCTTGATGAACAAATATTTTGTGAGCGTTATTACCATAAAACAAGGAACTTTCCCCTTTAGGTTGTTCCTCTAAGACCTTAACCATTTCTTCCAGAAATTGGTTCTTGGAACAAAATGTATGAAGGGCTTTATCTAATAAGTAACTTTCCTCGATTAACTCCTTATTCAACTTCTCAAGGGCATTGTTAGGTTGTTGATCCAAGTCATTTTAATATCCTAAACCAGATCTAGCTTTCACAAACATTGTTTGATTGACCGTCTTTTATTTATAGATTTAGTAAGGTCATCGAGCTTAGAAAGAATAAGAGACGGATTATTTCCTACCATAGTATCAACTAGAGAAAATTCCCTATTATTCTTGTGATCCATGTCCTTACATCCTTCATAGGTTTTGGTGACTATTGACGTATTCTTTTCCTTAATCTTTTCAATGAGATTTTTGTTTTTAGTTCTGAATGTGTCTAACTTTTGTCATATTCTTCAGCCTGTTGTTCTAGAGAGGTGTTATCTTCATGCAATCCTTTAAGTTTTTCTATTAGATTGCTAGATAAAAGATGAGAAAATTTTGATGGACATACCTTGTCTGACTCATAGTCAAAATATCCCTAGGTCATGAGACACATTCTTCCTAGGCTTTCTCCTAGGTGTGACTCTTCACCATGAGACACATTTCTTGGGACAATCTTTGATTACATGTCCTTTCTCTGGACAGTGGTAGCACGTGTACTCCTTGAAGTCCTTTTTCTGAATTCCTCCCTTTTGACATGAGGAGCCTCTAAAGTGAGTATAGATCCATTGCATCACGGCATTTGAGTGCCCTATCAAGCATTACATATGTAGAATTCCATCTTGTAGGTACATCTAACCACAATCCCCCCAGAAAGGAAATACTTGGATATGTCTTAGCTATAGCAAAAAACTTACTAAACCTTTCTTTCGAACCATCAATGCATTTTATTCCTTCTCTAAGCTTCACTACTGAGTCATCGATAACTTTCAAGTCATTTCTTACTATTAGGTTCAATATATGGGCACAACAACGAATATGAAAATATTTCCCTTGCATACCAACTCCTTTAGTACCGTGTCTTTCAACAACTTTTCCATCTTATCCATGTTTGATGCATTGTCAGCTGTTAAGCAAAATATCTTTCTCTCAATCTCCCGATCTTACAAAATATTGCCGATTTCAACTAATAATTCATACCCCCATGAGGATGTTCCAAGTGACGAAAACAAAGTAATTTGTTGTGTAATATCCATGTTTCATCAATATAATGGGCTGTAACACACAAGTAACCCCGTCCAACATTTGAAGTCCAAGTATCACAAGGAAATCCTCCTAGGAGCCCTTTTCAAAACAACTTTGACACTCTCTTTCAATTCCACATACTTTTCAGAACAAACCTTTTTTACAGTATTCCTTGTGATTGTATCAACATTATCATTCAAATACTCAAAAATCTCCCGAATTACTTCATACTCACCAAAGTTATACGGAAATGAGTGTCTCAGTATAACCTTAGCAATCAATTCATGAAAAACTTTCAATTC